>NC_031770.1:101251202-101317887 GCF_001522545.3 Parus major
CACACACACACACAGACCCACGCACAGAGACACACATGCTGTGACCGCTCCATTATGAACACTTTCATAAGGAAGCAGGAGTGTCCCACTCCTAGCCATTATATCTGATGACATTCTTAATGCTGGGCATTGTTTGCAGAAAGAAGCTATTGTCTAAGAGTGCATATCTGCTGACCAAAGCACATGGAATGAGCACAGCTTTAGACACACTGAGCCTGGCCCCAGGGAAGAGCTTAGCGGTGAGTTTGTTTGAATGTCCTGATTCAGTGGTGAGCTCCAAAGAGGAAATGCTCATCATTATGTAAGGATTGCCATTTATCTAAAGTTTGGACAAACACCGTTTGTTCATTTTTGCCATAATAGAGATGGGTCTTATTTAAACCAAGACAGTGTTAATGAAAAATTGATTGAACAGAAAAATAGAGACAATAATATTTCTGCATTAGAAATCCTCTAACTCACCTACAATATCTTTCTAGTAAGAAATCAGCAGAGAGGTTCAAACACAAAACTTTTTAAGGGCGTATAAAGACTCTGAAAGCGACAGGCAACATCTTTACATTCCTATATGTTATCTGTACCTGGACAGTTTTGCTTTGACAATAATTAGGAAAAATCACATTACACTCAAATGAAAATGCCAGAAATCATGTAAAAATAACTTCAGAAAGTCACTGGAGTGTTTTCTGTTTTCCTTATTTTACTGAACTCTTGCTTACAGTCAATGGGCATTATTCAGCTTCCAGTGACTAAAAAAAAATAGAAAAAAATGTATTCAGAATAATGTAAAATGATTTAATGAATAATGAATTATTAAAGAATGATTATTCCTTTTTCTGTTTCTGAATTATTTCTGAAGTAATTCTAGATTCTGGGAATAACATGCTGTTTCAAACTATTCATACATTCTTTATTTTGTATTTGTTTGTTTTCAGATTTACTCTTTAGAGTGTACTTAGATCCACAGAGCCATCCATTATGAAGTCACAAGCATCTTTGCAATCACGTAGCCTGAAATATATACTTTTTGTTTGAAACTGAGTAGGAAATAAATTGAAAAATGTTTGATCGTGATTGAAAACATTTATTAGTTGTTTCATTGGCTAATTACTCTCACTGTTAAAAAAAAAGTTCTTAATTTCTAGCATTAGATTTTTTTAGCTTCAGCTTACAGCCACTGGATTTTATGTCTTCAACCTAAGAAATCGCAGTCAAAGTTTTACTTTGTGCCCTTATAAACTTCCCCTTCTATCTCAGACTGAGATCCTGGAACCTTTTGGCACGAGGAGAATTCCTTTAGAGGTTCTTTGAATCTCCTTGGTCCTTCAAAAACCTTTGAAACAATGACACAAGAACCAAACAAAATACTACAGGAGCAGTTGCATGAAGGTCAGATGCTGAGATAACATGAACTTTGAACACCAATTCAAGATGCTTTCTACATGGAAAGATTGTATTATCTCTCCTAAAAAGATTGACACGGGAGCTTTGATCAACATTACCATTCACACTTATCCATGTTAAAATAAAGTTTGCATGCAGTCCTCCAAGCTGTGTACCATAAGCATCTGCTCCTCATGACTTACTATGATCACAATGATCACTTACAAAGTTTAAATCTGATT
The DNA here is from genome assembly GCF_001522545.3 of Parus major. Lineage (NCBI taxonomy): Eukaryota > Metazoa > Chordata > Aves > Passeriformes > Paridae > Parus > Parus major. Next base: position 101,252,828 of record NC_031770.1, read on the forward strand.
ATTTTGTAAGAAAGATTTTTTTTAAATAAATCATTTAGTAAAATACAGTCAAGAACAGTTCCATAGAAATGATCTGATTTTATAAAAATATTTTGAGGTATGTCTATTTTCTGTTTCTAATCCATGGAGGTATGTTCTGTTAAATTTTAATGTGCCACCCTAATTTAAGGTCATCTAATTAAATGTAAGGTAATTTAAAGTGGAAAATCTAAAAAGGAAATCAGGGTTAATACAATTTTCTTCATCAATAGGCCCATAATCCCACAAAAAAGTAATCTTACTTTAACAGAAATAATTTTCTGTAGTTTTCTAGACTGACATCAGTTTTATTTCCTTCATGTAGCTCTTTGCCTAGTCTTGTATCAGGTGGGACTCAATGCCTGTTTTCCTGAGTTCAGTGTCAACCTGACAGCTTATCATGACAACAGTCTTGCTGTCCTTTTCAAATATTTGCATAGCATTTTATTTCCTTACATTCTAGAAGTTCTACAGAAAAGCATCAAAAAAGATCTGAAGTAGCCTCATTACTGAAATGTGATTTGAAGAGGATTAAAATTCATACTGGTTTTGTAGACATTCCTGAAATTTCTAAGAAAGTGTTTTATTATCACCTATGAGAGATCTGCTTATGTAGACTCTATACAAAAAAAATGAAGACATTTGTTAAAAATGTTCAAGTGTAGTGATCTGTTTAAATTGCTGCTGCTATCTTCCCCTAGGAAGAAAAATAATCAGTTATGCTTCTATTTTTTTTCTCATTGAATATCCCTAAAATATGCACTTCTTACAAATATATACTGTATTATTCATCCTTTACCCTGATAAACTTTCCTTTCTCTGGGTTCATGTTTTGCCTACAAGCACTTGAGTACAAAAGGAAAAGGTACAAAAGGAACAGCAAAAGTGATGGATGATATGGAACCTCTGGAAATGAGAAATGACTCAGTTGACTGGCGCTCAGCCTTGTGAACAGATGAATGAGAGGGAGCACGGTGCAGGTCTAAAAACCTTGTAGGAGCTGGAGAAGGTTAATAAGGAACAATCATTCTGTATCTCTTTGGCCATAAAACCCAGGCAGTATCAAATAAAACTAATAACTGGCAACATAAAACAGGGACAGGATTCTTCACGTGGTGTGTAATTAAGCTGAGAATCTTTGTGCTGTTGGATGCTTGCAATGCTCAAAGTTTACACGGATTAAAAAAAGTAATAAATTCACAAATCCTTTCAGGGCTGTTAAATGCAAAGGCATTCACACCAGCTCAGGAAGTCTCTGAGCCACTGAAAACTGGATGTGTATTCTAGGGATGCATTGCCAGAGGCATGCCCTGTCCTGCCAGTCTTTGCTAAGAGCATCTGCTGCTCATTGTTGTATTATGTGAGCTACCAGCCTTGTCTTGACCTAGGATGGCACAGCCCTTCCTATCCCTGCAGCGGAACATTTGCACCAATGTTAACTCTCGTGTACAGCTGCTCAGCTGTGTCATATGCTGCTGCTTATGTTCCTTGAGTAGCTGAATATCTTTTTGTAAACAAAACAAAAACAACACAAAGGCGAATAAGTGCATGACAAGCAAAAACCAGCTAATCCACATGCACAAATACCTTTGCTGGCATGTGAACACGGGTATTGTTCGGAACAGCTATCTCTGCAAAGATAGTGTGACCAAAAAGCTTAACGGCAAAAAAAGTAAGTATGATCAAAGATGAGCTAAACAGCTGCCATAAGCTGAAGAAAGCCTCACAAACACTGCTTTTGTGCTCTCCTACTGGCTCCAGGCCACAATAACTGCGCTGAAGTTGATGTGATTAATTCAGATCTACACCACTGTAGCATTAAGTTTTAATCCAGTACAAAAAACAGATGGGATGTTTGCTAGCTCCTGACTTGCTGAGTGTTTTTAATGCTCCTTTGTTGTATCAGCACGGCAGTGTGAGTGTGGGCAGCACGGGCAGGTGCGGAGTGAGGTGCCCTGAGCAGTGAGAGCCTCCGGAGTGACTGATGGGGAACAAAGCTGTGCTGCACGCAGGGATACAGTGATTTTAGTCTGCTGCCAGACTCCCCAGCTCTGCAGCCCGGCTGAGGCATATTTCAGGAGGCTGGATGCCTTGGGGACGATGAAGGTCGTGTGAGGAAACCTATTTCTCTCTACTGACTGCAGAGGAAGCCTCCCCTGATTAGGTTAGATATAGATATCAAATTTCTAGATGGCAGTTTATCTCATTTTAATTCCCTGGAGGACTGTTCATCTCGTCTTAAAATATGTACCTAAGAAAGGTCAGATGAATTGTCATGTGAAATGGCTATTTCTCTCTACTGACCACAGAGTTTAAGGTCAATAGCTTAGACTGAGACATCTAATTTTTATATGGCTAAAGCTGGAAATGAAGAATATCGCCCTTTTGTTTCATGTTGAATGGATTATATGCCATGACAGATACTCTCTTACTCAGTAATAAATGTAGTGTTGCATGTTTCACAAGTTGGCAAGACCTGCAAAGTCTTCATTTTAAATTAGATTTCACTCAAGATAATGTCAGTGAGCAATTAAACTATTTTCAGGAAATTCTATATTGCCTTAGGATCTTTATGACTTGACATGAGAGCAAAGGCAACCAAAGCTGGGACAAAAGAAACTATAAATACCAGATGTGTCTGTGTGTGTGTCACAGTGAGTCACTTCCAAAGGCAGAGCAGAGTCCTAAGTTGTCTACAGTGTGTATAAAATGAGATTTCCCAAGAATTTATGACTTATCATGAGGCATAACCCAACATCAGGCTGTTTTCTTAGCATAAGAGTTAGTCAACATGCTCTGAGGTGAAATGACATTTCAAAATTAAAATGTTTCCAGTAATTATGTCAATATGTACTTCTAATGGAACTGCTTCAAACTGCTGTCATATTAACTTATAGATTAGCAAAAAGGACTGTACAGGCCTTTTATTTTAGAACAAATTCATTATGATGTTAAATTATATGCTTGATTTAGGGAAGGCAACTTAATAACTTAAAATTATATGTAATGCGTTTTATTTTTGTGCTTTGTTTTGTTCTAAAATATGATCTTATACAATAATACTTTAATAATTTAAAAAACTTTCATTTCAACATTATCAAAAAGGAAATGTTTAATAAAGTCTGTCTACCATTTATGAACCAAAAAATTTTAGTAATTTTTAGCTTCTGAAAAATATTTTGAGATATTAATCTTCATTCTCTACCGAGTGCCAGAGTTCAGCAGGAAACTTACGTTCCCTGCAAGTCTTGGGTTTTTTTGCTATTTAAAGTCTCACTGACAAACTGAATTGTCAATGGAATGTATTCATTCATTTATATCAACAGTATTGTCCCTGTCTGCTTTGTTTTCCTCTGGGTCCTTATTTTTTCATCAGCAGCTTGGAAGTGAATCAGTGTCTGCTTATTTTCAAAAGGAACTGTGAAGGGAAGGGCTGTTAATTGTCTCATAAAAATATTTTTTAGGAAAACATGTTTGTTTTAAAATGCACTTTTATCCATGAATGATCTCATGCCTTAAAATTTTCATCTTTGAGGCACATTTAAATTCTCACTATGTCCAGAATGTTATTATGCAGCCAGACAAGCTATAAAATAAAATAGTAATAAAAAAAAAATAAAGAAAAGCAAAGATGGATTCAGGGTTTGTCCATGATGTCTCTTCCACTTTTGCCCATGTTTTCTCATTTTCTGGATGTCAAGTAGTAATAATATTAAAAAAAATCAATACTAATTGAGACCCATCTCAAAATTTAACTGAAATATTTACTTCAAGTGTTAGGAAGTCTGTGAACATAGAAAACTAAGAGAATACCCACTGAAACAGGCAAATAAGAACCTGAAAGCTGCTGCTGCATTCTGATAGGCTCTGATAATCTCTGTTTCCATGAATAAAGAAAATCACAGAATCATGCCTTTGAGTGGAACTTTAAAAGTCACCTAGTTAAAAAAAAATTTTTAAAATTCTAAAATATTTGTTTGAAATCTTGGGATTTGTCACAGGGAACAGGGATACAAACATAATGAATAAAAATGGATAATGAAAAGAAACCAAAGTCAACTAATCTCCAGAAAATGGGTTGGGTCTGTTTTCTTATTGGTGCTTGTCTATCTCAGAGTCTTTTGGAATAGATGAAGTTATAGTACAATAAAATTTGAGTTATAAAAACACTTTTGACCCTCTGCTGTATGAAGAAAAATGTTAATTGACACAGTCTGATGCAACACTAGACATCAGTGGACCAGAAGGAATTTTCACAGAACTAGATAATAAAAGGTTTTGAAAGAGACCTCTGTTAATTCTTCTCCCTCTGTTGCCAAAATTGTCCAAAAAACACACTCTTCTCTGCACAGTACTGTTTGGACATCTTTATTCAATAAAATGGAGGAGGAAGGGAAGTTTAAAATGTATCTCTGTATCTTTTCAGTACAAAAACTTCTCAGCAAGATATGGTTTCTTGTAAGGTATTTCTAGACATGGAACTGTGTTTGCATTTATTTGTGAATGAAGGTCAAAAAAATCAAGGAAAATAAGACCCAGTATAAAAGTCATGGCACTGTGGGTACCAGTATCTTGATTTGTTATATACTTGGATGAAAATAATGTTTCTTTGGGCAGAGTCATTCCAGTTTGATGACGCTTGCATTATCCACACAATCTCACTGGATCATAGGCTCAAAGAATCATCTTTGAGGTGCCCTCCTTGGGTTGGAAGGCATCTTAAAGATCTCATTCAACCCTCCTGCCATGGGCAGGGACATCTTCCACTAGACCTGGCTGCTCAATGCCCCATCCCTCCTGGCCTTGAACACGTCCAGGGACAGGGTGTCCACAACTTCTTTGGGCAGCCTGTGCCAGTGCCTCACCACCCCCAATAAGGAATTTCTTCCTGATTTCTGATCTGAACTACTCTCTTTTAGTTTAAAGCCATTAGCTGAGTCTTATTTCTGTTCTTTTACAAAGCTGGGAAACACATTGTCTACTGCTGTGATGAATAAAACTAAGTTTCATTGGTATGACTTGAGAGATAAATGAAACTATACTTGGATTGTTTCCTCTGTTCTTAATTCACAGTTTTATTTTTTAAATCAACACAAATTATAAACAGAAGGTGACTCTAGGATGGGCCTGGAAGTGTTCAGAAAAATGCAAAACCATATTTTACAAATGAAAAATATCTAATTTTGGTGTTTATCTCAATGTGGGTTTTTAATTAAAAAAAAAAATCACAAAAATCCTTCATGGATAGGGAAAAAAGTGCCTGTCAAAGAGTTAATATTGACGTATTTAGCTGGTAATCTAAACATGATTGCAGCTTATACAGATAGCCTGGCTTAAACTGCATTTCTCATTGATAATTGTATAGTCATACTGTCACTGAAAGTGCTCCCTGATATCCCAGCACTGTTGGGATCCTTGACACCCATGCAGGTGCACAGACAAGCACCTGAGCCACAAAGTGATCTCTGTGCTGCTGAGATACATGGATAACTGACCTCCCTACTTCAAAGTTTTCAGTAAGACCATTAACCAACCTTGTGCATCTCAGCCTTTTAAATATACCAGTGAGAAGGCTCTGCATAAATTTATTCTTCAGAAAAAACAGTGGAACTAAATCATAAGAAATCATAAGAATAAGCTGAACATAGGAAAACTAAATGTTAATATTTGAGTGACAAACTTTGGAAAAAATCTACTTGAAGGTGTTTTCAGATGAATTCTGGATGCTCTTCTGGCCTTCATGTGTTAGTCAAGAGCACCATACTTGGACTCACAGGAAAGGGATTTAATTTAGGTGTCTAAAGTTGAGTTTTGGTACCTTAAGTGTACAGGGTATAAAATGAGGTAATCCACCAGGCACAGCAGTGAACCAAATCTGATATTTCAATCTTCTGGAAAAAAAAAAAAAAAGCTTTTCAGCTTTATTCTTCACAGTTTTTTTCATTAAATAATTTTATGTTGTCTGTAGCGGCTGCAGTGGGGTAATATGACACAGAATTTATGTGTAAGTGGTCCAAAAAGGTTTGGCCAGGAAATGGAGATTTTTCCTGTTGGAAATTTCAGATTGCTCAGAACTGAGTCCTGGTTTCACTCCTGATTCCTAGAACCTAATTAAATTATTTAGGGTAAAGATAGCTAAAACTGAAAAGCTTTTGACCAAAAATATGGTAGGAATGCAGTGGAATACATCTACAGGGTATAACAACATGTGTTTGTGCCAACTGAAATATTGGAAAAAAATATTCAAAGATGCTGGTGCATGACCATGACTGTGTCTAACCAAAAATTCATCTATGGGATGAAAGAAACAACATCTTAGAATGGATGTAAACCTGTGCTGCTTTATGTGTTTTAAACTCATACATGTGAAATCTGCATTGAACAAATTGAGTTTAATTATGGCCATTTTTAAAATGCAGAGAAGTCCTTAGATAACAATTTTAACTGAGAGTAAAAGTTGGAATTAAGTTGCCTCTTTACCAAATATCAATAGTCATCACAGTAGCCACAGTATTTACAGCCACAGTACTCACCAGTGTTTACTTAAACAACAATATCTATTTTTCATAATATTTCCTCCCAATTTCCTCATAAATACCATTAAGAGAAACTGAGTAAATTGTGAGAAATATAACTGAGGGCAAGTACTGCTGTCTATTCCTGAGGGAAATAATGTGAACTTTCATCCTAAGCCAGATGAAAGCCAACAATTTAAGCACAAGGTCAACAGCATAGAAACCCATTCCCAGACTGTTTTGGTTTGCACAAGTTCAAGGATCTGAGAGCAGAAGAATTTGTCATATTTGCTCTTCAGCAGACTTTTCTGGGATGTTGCATGCCGCCCTGTCATACCTTGCAGAGTTGGAAGCATTTCCTGAGATCAGTGCTACTCTGAAGAACACCAATAAAAGAAAAAGCAGGAAGAAACAAATTTAATGGCCTTTTTTTTTTTTTCCCTTGGAGATGTTACTGAACCTAGGTCCAAGCTGGTACTAGAGCAGTGAGCTGGCAAAGGACACAGGATTTTTCCCAGGTGAAATGCAAAATTAATATTGAGGTTGTTAAATAACTAATAGAGTTTTTTACAAGACTGAAAGGCTTAACTACAAGGTCCTAGCCAGATTCTGACTTAGTTCATTACATCATGAACTCATAAAGTTCATCCTTTAGAAAGTATTATGTCTTTCCTCTCCTCAGCTGTTTTTAAAGTGTCACTGTGCCCTGGCTTGCAGCTGCCACATCCCATTAAAGAGATGGTTTAAGTGATATTTATACAAAACTTGGTATTTAATAAAATAGCAAGGCTACTTTGTGGTTCTGAATTAATCCTGAGGGACTTCCCTTCTATTTTATACTTGATCCTCCATGGTTTTATTTCTCTTATCCCTCTCCCTAAAGCTTTCAGCTGTTTTTTTAAGTTTTATGCTCCCCTCCTGCCTTCATTCCCTCTCTCATTTCCATTTTCCACTGCTGCATCTTGTTCTATTCAATCCTTCAGGCTTTAGCCCCCAGAGGCAAACAAGGACAAATCTGCTATTTCTCTGTCTATCTGTCTGTCCCTCTGCATGCTTCTCATTTTCATGGTTTCAGGGAAATCAGGGAAATCTTGATAACATGATCCCCATCAATCCTTAGTGCAAGCTCAAACCCCAGAAGTTTAAAAAATCCTGATTTCTCAAGATGTGACTTTGGCAGGTAATACTATTTTTGAACTAGAAATTTATTTTATTCTAACAAAGCTTAACAAATCCCTAAGGCACATGAGTACACTTCCTTCAAATGGCCCTGTTTCCTCACAAAACCCTTATAGAAAACTGCACTTTATCACACTACTGTTTATGAAATGATGCCAGTTCTTTCTTTCACACTCACACATCCACACTGTAGACAACTTCCTCTTGATAAAGGGCTACCCTGCCAGCAGACCTCTCCTTAGAAACACTGCACATCTGTATGGCCTCTGGAGGAAGAATTCAGTCCAATATTTCTGTGTATCAGTATAGGGTCTGCACATTTAACTCAAAATTTTTAAAATCTTTGGGATCTTTAAGGGCAAATGGCATGAACCAAGCAGGGAGCTTACAGTGCCATGTTGGTGCAATCCCAAGTCTTCTGTTCACCTTGGGCAGACTGGAACCAAACTGCTGACCCCCTCTTGAGTTTTGATGCAAGGTCTCAACTCAGAACAGACTGATTTTTATTTAAAATGGCAAAGCAGTCAGGCTGGAACCGGATTTGAGATGTCTCACCCCAGGGCTCACACACAGCTGAGGAGGATCCATCAGTACAGCCCATGGCATCTCACCCGTGTTTCCAGAGGAATGCAGAGGGGTCTCAGTGCTCTTACCCCCGGATGCCCTGTGGCACTCTGTAGCTGTGTGCTGGCAGCTGAATACATCCTCAGGTCCTTAAACAGATTATTTCAGCACAAAGAAACTTCCCAAAGTACAATATCTTGATTTGCTTAATTCAAATCCAAGGAAGACTAACCCAAGTAATTATCCTATCAAGCATAAATAAGTCATCAGAATCTATCAGGAATTTTTCTTTAAGCAAGAATCACATAGGTTCCAATTACAGCTTTGTCAAGTCCATTCTGTGTCCCAAGACCAAACCTCTCTCCTTAAAAGAGAAGCTTGTCAGGGAAGCTGTTGTCTCCTTTACTGTGTTAGCCTATAAAACAGTGGAGTTTGTGCTATCACTGAAAAATAAGAAAAGATAAAAAAGTTTATCACAGGTATCAGAAGAAAAATAACATTTCTTAAGTGTCTGTTTCTTACCAGAAAAATACAAATAAATAGGATTCCTACAAGAGTATTATAAAGTGCTATGAGAAAATGGACATTACAATTATATAATATTTTTAATGTAGGTTCCTATTAAGCATCTGATGTAAAGAACAATCCCTAGAAGATTTTTTTTTGTAATGAATGTTTTGTGGAATTCAAATTTTTTCCTTGTCAGAAATATGTAACTGTTTTAGCATAGCAATTCTTGTAAGTAAATATTAAACATGCCAGTTATTTGCAATAGAATGAAAGCAAGCACCTATAAATAATCTAATTACACTGAGGTGAGTTCCTTTTTATTGAATTCACTCTGAATTGTGAGTGCCAATCATTGTAAATCCCATACCTGCCACCTCATAATCTCCAATTTACTGGTGTTAAAGAATTGTTCTCTGCAAGATATTCAATCTTGGCCAAAGCAATATACAAGAACTGGTGATTTCCTCTTGCACCTGCTTTAAGAACACATGCTCTTCCTGTTAGCTGGTTAACTTGCTTTGCCATTCTCTGGGTTCTGAAGCACTGCTGTGTGTGCACAGCCTGGTGTAAGGGTCAGAGTGTTAGTGCCATTGGTCACCTGGCACCCTCAGACGGGACAATGGGGGTGATCCTGGCTGGATCCTCGAGTGCAATTGCTGCCCACCCACCTGGCAAGCTGAAGATTTACAGGTTACCTCTTGCTGCACCTCCCCAAGCAGTGTGGGAGCATGTGGGAGCAGGCACTGCTGACCTGTGGGGTGGCCTTCTCATGTTTCCCCCTGTGCCCTCCATCAAACAGCTCCCCATGGTCTGGGGGATAGCAAAGCCCAGGGACTCAAAAACATCTTGGATGTAGCTGTAGGTGATGAAATGGTTCAGTTGTATGGGTGCAGGTGACTGTCCCTCCCAGGGTGAGAGATGACCCCTAGCTTTGTTAGCTCATGAGTTTAGATACGGATAATTTTGTTTAGATATGGGCAGCTTAGGCAGACTGTCCCATGAGGCAGCTTTCTGCCCTGGCCTGGCTTCTGTGCCTGGGCTGCTCGCAGGACTCTTGCACATCACAGATCTCTTCCAAGGGATGCCAAGGTCCCTGGGTCAGTCACTGCAGACAGCTTCTCTTGGGAAATAAAACCACTGCTCCAGTTTTAACTGTGCATAGAACTAGGGCCAGGCAGAGACCTGTTCCATCTTCTGTCAAAATTCAATGTCCTAGGAATATTGATGCCATTTTAAACAGATGCAGTAGATGTCCTGAAAATAGCTCTCTGCCTCTCACCCCATTTACAGTGTGCAAAAATATTGCTCTTTCTTCTCCTTGTAACATTTTCTGAGTGTCAGGTGGTGTTATTAGCAGAATAGGTATATTTTTCAACTACTCTTGTGCCCACACATAAATACTTAAGAAAGAGAAATGTAGCACATGAGAATGAGTGGTGAAACCTGCTGTTTTAACAAGTTGGAAATGAAAACATAATGTGGTACACAACTCATTAATTAATTTTATTACAACTTTATGCCAATTTTTATTAGATTTTTTTATTGGATTAGGGATTGAATTTTGAGATTATGTTAAAAATGTGATGGTGTTTGCCTATTTTCACAGTAGATATAAAATTTAAATGGTCTTATTTCAATATGTATTTCTTCTATAATTTAGCTTTTGCCATTTGGCAAAGTCTTTAGAGTAAAAAATTTGGCATAAAATCAAGCCTGACTCTTTTTCAGTCAGAGATTAATGATCTGTCCATAAAGTTTCTTTACTGTATGGTTAAGTCCCTTAGCATCAAGTGCTTCCACTTACTAATGTTACTTTTGCAGTTTGTAAAAGACATTAACAAATAGAAGTCATTTTATGGTGGTCCTGTGGAATGAGTAGGTCAAGTACTGCTACCTCTTCTTCTTTCTTGCAATTAAAAGAAATATTTTAATTCAAATGGTACATCTGTCAGCAAACTGTCAGGAAGAAAATGCTAATAGGCATATTCTTTCATATGCTCTGAAAGAATCCTATCACATGCATGGATTTAGCGAACACGCACTGTCAGTTGATGCAAGAATTAGCAGTCATGCAAGAGTTGTCATTGATTTAGACACTGATCAAGAGAAGACTCTGTACCACTACTGTTTTCCTTTTTTCCTTCCAGCCACAGACAGAAGAGCCTCTGTTCTCTGAGGAGGCCTGTGTGCCAATTCATAAAAAGGGAAGCTATCTCTGGTATCACTGGCTAACACCCACTTTTAATAAATATTTAATGGACGCAAGTCTTTACTTTTGTGAAAATGCATCTTAGTATATCACATTGAATCCATGATATTTGATGCTATTATTTGAGGAATACAGAAATAAACAGAGAGAAATTAAATTTAGTGGTTACAGTAAAATTTAACATAGGTGATTTTTTTGCCATAAAAATCCACTTCTGTTGACCTAATTTTTTTTTTTCCTAAAGGAAAATTTGTCTTCCTGTGTTTATTCTTTAACTCATCTGATCAAAACTCCCTTATTCTAACCAAAGCATAAAATAGGTTAATTTTATTTAATTTTAAATCTCTTCCTAATACAATTTGTAAGGATAATCTTTGCTTCTATTTTTTTATCCCATTATAATTCTTCTATGCATTCTCAAATAATTGCATACCAGCTATGAAGAGTCATGAGAACAGATCATAGTCTGTGTCACTGAGTGATACACTGCACCCATCACATTCAACTCCAGCACATGAATCAGAAGTAAGGATGATCTTTTATCATTCACAGGTGTCCATTTAATCCCACATATTCTAAACTCAAGTAGAAGCACATGGCTGGTTTACTACTTTTTAAAGTAATCTGTGTTTGTCTTTGAGGCTTTCAAGTTGATACACCTGCTGTTAAATTCAAATAACTTCTTTACTGGGGTATTTCTTCTTGCTCTTCTGCTTCTTGCTGATGCAACCATGTTGTATTTGCAGGACACACTCTCATTCTCTATTTACTTATTTAGAATTATTTTATAACTGTGAACAGAAACAAATGCCAAGGCCAGAAAATTTTCCACATCTTGCAGCTCTGCAAAAAGTGAATGAAGCACAGAGAGCCTTGAAAAGTGGAGATTCTATGAAAAAACCACAAGTGGCCTACAGAGAAAGGATTATGGCTAAAGACCGTGCTGTAGAATGAAACTGTTGTTCTTGTCAGGGTACAGACTCAAATACTGATCACCTTAATTCCATGTACCTGCAGAAAGATTGTGCCTGGGGCTTCCTGGGAGGATGGTTCCCCCCTTTTATTCTGCATGGGATGTGGCTGCATGAATGGAATGGCCCTCAGACAGAAAATTCCTGCTTAAACTCAGAAGTAAGAGCATTGGGGTGTTTGTGCAACAACAGTCTTTTCAGAAGCAATCTGCTTTGTGTAAGAAAGAAATTGCTTTGGTTGAGAACTGGGTTGACAGTTTGATCTGTATATGAGATTCAGCTCAGATAAAGTCTAATATGGTCAAAATCTGCTTGCTTAAGGGCATCTAGGGTTTTCCCAGAATATCCTGTTTATAATTCTACGGCTTCAGAAATAAAGAAACTTAAATAATTCAAGTGTAAAATTTCCACTGGAGTTCAATGATACCAAGATTTTAATTTCTGGATGTACTGAGAAAAATGAATTTGACTGTTAAAGCATAGCCTTCATAATGCATTTCATTTCAGGTTTCATTGGACCCTTTAATTAGCTGTCAGAAATGTGCTTCCAACATGTTTTCAGGAAAATATGCTTTCAAGCTTGTGTACGTTTTTGCTACATTTTTCGTGACATATGATATTTGTGCAACAGTCATCTATTAATATCCAAATAGGACTTTATTCTTTTCTTAAGCTACTTCATTGAAGGAATGCTCTGAAGCTTTTAAGTAACTTGAAATACATTTAGGAGGAAATCCTGGAGCTGCTGGAGTCAGCAGATATTGTACTGATGATTTAAAAACGAGCAGAGTATCACTTTTCTTGCTTTATGCCTTCTTTCATACAAATGCAGCAAGGCTATTCTACTCCTCTTCTTACTCCTTCGCACTGATATTTGTATCAAAGAGCAGCTGAAAGATCTCTGAAACACCTCTGATCTCAATATATATTTCCTGTGAATATACCTAGAGAGATGTAGTTCAAGTGTTAAAGTTGAAACATTAACTGTATGTAAGATTTTCAAAAGCACTTCATATTAATTATATGTGTTTCCTTTGAAATTACTGGGATTTTTAACTTTGACATAATTTGGAGCAGGATTAGGAAGAAAGCTGAGTACTTTTGAAGAAGCTAGACTATGACTAAATTTGCACATAATATGACCCAAATCCATTTGTTGTTGATTAAAAAATCTTTAATTTACTTCAGTGAAACTTGTTGGTTATGACACAAAAAATACTGTGATAGTATATTATATAAGTATTGTGGGCTGAAAATTTAGTGATTTGTAAGATCTAAACAAAGGATAAAATGTTTTAAATGTTTTAAAGTGATATTCACTTTTTAAAGTGAATATCACTTTAAAAGCAATTATATAGACTTCATTGGAATTATTTATATGGTAATATACTGGTGAATACAAGTAAAGTTATAAGAATCTGCTCTAAAGAGGGAAAAGAAAGCAACATTTATCTTGTAAACTGCACAGAAGTACTGGCTGCACCAGCCAAATGATAGCAACTTTCTCCCCATTAAATATGTATATTGTTGCACAGAGAAATGAATGGTATAAGTATGAAACCAACATTGCAAAGTTCTGGTTTTACCCAGAAACAGTGGGCCAAATAAACACTTAAACTGCAAAATGATTACTTTACTTTTTTAAGTGCAGCTGAGAAAAGTGGCACATACAACTGCAGCAGCTGTGGGCTATAGCTTGTAAAAACTATGGAATGAATACAGTCATTTGACTATTTTAACTGCTTCTTGCTGCAATAGGTAAGTTTCACCTATGCAAAATTTACATAAAATTACATTACACGTGTTAAACTTATGAAAATGTCATGTTCAAGATAACTCTTTTCTTATTTTTTTATTTTTCTTTTAACATACGAAGTCTCCTTTGTCCGCTTTGGAATTAATTAATTTCTTCTGTGCAATAGCTGATTTTCTACCCTGCCTACCCAGAAAGTAAACCCCTCTATTCAACATCATATTTAGCTGAGATCTAAATCAGGTACTCCCTGAACATTGCTCTCATAAGCCATGACCAAGGATTATGGCTGTCAAATTGGACACACAGCTAATAGCAGCCAAATATTTTATCATCTCCTCCAAGACCTTGATGTCAATACTATGTCTTTTGATTCCTAAATAAATGCTTTATATATAAATGAAGTCTCGTATAAAAAGAGAACTTGTAAATGAGAATATTGTGTTGACTGATTGATAATATTGTCTTTTTGGTGACTAAGTCCCATACCTTTGGCCTACAGGATAATGAGAATAAAGGTACTAAATTGCATTTTTCTTTTAATTTTGCACTTCCTAAGCCCATCTGTTCAAACATTTCCCAGGTGTCTGGTGCACTGGTGGAACCAGAACAGTTACACACCAGTAAGGAGGTGAGTTTAATGGAGGGCACAGATCAGCCCATAATGTCTGTAGAAGAACAGCTGCTTTGTATCCTTTGTAGAAAAGCATGCAATCAAATGCTTTCATACACAGTTTTTAAACAAATCTACTGGAATCTCTAAAGTTAATCACATGTATTCTCCCTTTGTTACACAGAATTGAAGGTGAGCAGCCCTTGTAAAGACACATAAGCTGTGCAGGTCCAACAGTTTTGGACAGTAAGAGAGATTCACTTTACCTCTTCTGACGTGTAGTCTTGGAGTTCCACGTGTTTTAATGGCAGTAACCCAGGGGCTGCCTAGGGTTGGCTGATCAGGTCTGAAAGTCTGGAGCCCAAGAAGGACATGGACCTGTTGGAGTGAGTACAGAGGGCACCAGGGGGCTGGGGCACCTCTCCTACAAAGACAGGCTGAAAGAGCTGGGGTTGTTCAGCTCTTGCTTTCAGGAGAAGAGAAGGCTTTGGGGAGATCTTATTGTGGCTTTTCAGTACTTAAAGGGGCTAGTAAAATAGCTGGAGTGAGGCTTTTTACATGGTAAGATAGTGGTGGGACAAGGAGGAACCATTTTAAACTGAAAGAGGAGAGATTTAGAGTAGATATTAGGAGGCAGTTCTTAACTCAGTGTGATGAGGCAGTGCAACAGGCTGCCCAGAGAGGCTGTGCATGCCACAGTCCTGGAAGTGTTCAGAGTCAGGCTGGATGGGGGCCTGGGCAGCCTGGTCTGATGGAAGGTGGGAGGGTTGGAATTAGATGATCTTTAAGATCCCTTCCAACCCAAGCTCTTCTATGACTCTATGATCATTCAGATCCCATATAAATACTCTTTTGTAATTGAAATTCCTTAACAGTCCAGGATGAATTAAATGGATTTTGTCTTTGATGAGACTATTTGCATGATCTAGTCTATTGATGTAGTTCATGTTAATTCAGTTCTTAAATATTTGTAACAATGTAATATTTTCAAGCATTTTCATCACTTAAATTACACAACAACATACATCTCTATTCCCTCTGTTGCTCTTGTAAAATTGAAAATACATGCAGAGGGAAAAACTGCAGGCATGAAGGCAAATGCAATCTCCTACTGGCAACAGTTATCTTGCAGAAAGGGTTGTGGATGATTTGAAGGATTTTAACCAAGTCAGAAACTGATGGCACTGGCTCAGGGCAGGCACGATGCAGGCAGGTGCAGGACAGGCTTCCCCCGCTCAGCCTCTGCCAATACACATCCCCTGACCTGCAGCACTGCAGCTGTTCCCCTCCGTGCCAAGATGTGTGGTGGAGGGTTGGGGATTTGGAAAAACACAATCACTAAACAAATGCATTTCAGGTCTCCAAAGGGCAGTGAATTAACCCACTGTATCACTTCCAGTGCAATGAATTTTTAAATTCCTCTTTCTAAGACAAAAGCCTCCTGTTTTTCTGCAGGGCAGAGCAGTGGGTGCCCATTTCATCGTTCCTCTAACTCACTGTTATATCTTGATCTTTGCAGTTTTGCTGGAATACGATGATTTAAAAAATGAGCATACTTTTCTTATAGAAAGAATAATTTCCTTTGAGGCATATTTATGAAATTAACAAGGTGGGAGAGGAAATATTTGAAATATTTGGGGGCAGATTCCTACCCTTTGTAGCAGTGATGAGCTCTCTGTGCTGTCAGTGGTCTAAGTGTCAACAGAGGAAATGAGAAATTTGTCTTATCTAGCTCTAAAAAGGCTACTCATCTCACTAATTGAATTGAAATATGTTTTATAGTACTGCAATGAGTCCTGAACAACTGTATTTTGTAACAGATCTCAGGGTTTTAAATCTAGGTCACACTTTTCAGTCCTGATTCAAGAGCAGCCTTGTAGAAGAGATGCAAACTTTAGCTCATTGCTGGCAGGGATCTACAGGATCAAAGCTGTGAATTGACTGGTGGTAAAAGGGAGTTATGATTATTTAATGAACTACCAGAAAGGCTACTGATTCATTGACAAATATTCACATGCATGCTCTCAATCTTTTTCAAGGGCAGGATTTTAATTTACTGTGTTTTGTGCCAGAACTGAAGTGGGGTCTCTGAGGGTATGTGGTAGATGGCCTGGGCTGTGCTGACAAGCAGTAACCAGTTGTGATGAACACTCATCTCATTTCCATATTTAAAATACACCCTGGATCATCCCACTGATGTAGATGACCTCCAGTTCCAAACACTTCATTTTTATTCAGGGATTAAAAGAAAAATGCACTGCTTAACAGCAGTTTTTGCTTACTGCAGTTTCTCACTTTCAATTTTGGACGCAGTGGGTAAGGAGACTTTGAATGACAATTTTGTTGACATTCAACCTGTCCCTTAGATAAGAGTTAGAAAAAGTAAAACAATGAAATGTCTTGGGTTGGAAAGCACCTTAAAAATAATTTAGTTCCAAATCCCCTGCTATGCTCAGGGACACCTTCCACTAGAGCAGGCTGCACAAAGTCCCATCCAGCCTGTTATTGGACACTTCCAGGGATGGGACATCCACAGCTTTTCTGGGCAACCTGGTCCAAGGGCCTCACCACCCTCAGTAAAAATTCCTTCTTAATATCCAATCGCAACCTGCACTTTTAGCTTAAGGCCATTCCCCCCAGTTCCATCACTTCATGCCCTTTGCAGGCCTCCATCAGGTACTGGAAGGTGCTATAAGGAATAGTGGGAAAGGGATATTTATTTGCAAGGTGTTTATTTTCTCAAGCATCAGATCAAGCTGCATCAAGAAACCACCACTCTCTTCTGCTTTCCCCCATTCAAAAGAAACCCCATTCTGCACAACCAATTTTGCCCTTTCCCTAGAAAGAAAAAATTGATTTTTTTTTTCTCCACCACTTGTTTTCATTTTTTTTTGGTGAATATTCCATTTATAATATTAACAAAATATGGTTCCATTTTCTTCCTTTAAATGAAAGGAAAATGCTTATTCTTAAGGAGCAATAAACTTAGGCAAGCAGAGAGCAAGAAGGAATTCCAAGGCATTTATTTATTGTACAGAGTTAATATTTTCCAACATTGGGACACATGTTCCATCTCAGGAATAGTGAGGGGCATCTTAGCAATTCTCCAGAGTTCCTGGTTCTGCTAATATCTTTAGTCACATGCTACTTATTCTTGGGAGCTCTTTGCAGAAGGGTAATGATGCTCAGTAACGTCAGACAGTGTTTCTTGGGAGCCTGAACCTATTATTGAGGAAAGCAACAGTCAGTGTATATTTTCTGTATGTAGTAACAAAGGAAAACAATTTAAAAGTTGAAACTAGCGAATATTTTTATAATCTCAAAATATGGAAGCAGGAATAGTAAAAAAATAAGCAAATCCTCTGTTCTCCTCGCCCCTCAATACAACATGGATTTTAGTAAAAAAAAATAAATTAAATAAAAACCCTTGCACAAATGCAAGCAACATAATTCTCATATAAAAATATATATAATATGAAATATATAGAATTTTGATGAAAATGAACTCTTGCTCTTCCCCTTGGGGAAATGAAAGAAGCTGAGTGATACATCAAAAGTCTATGAATTAAGGTGGATCAGTCCTTAAGGACTTTCTGGATGATTACTGCAGGAATTTCTCAAAGGGTAAGTCAAACCTTTAACATTCCCAAGGAGATGTACAAATTTCAGGTTTGAATAGTGCTGCAGAGATGAGGATAGTCTACTTCACTGGACACATAATATGAGGAAAACTTTACCCTGTAAAGCTTGTGATCTAAGATGTATTAAAGACAAAGAATAGGAGAACAAAATGAAAGTGGCTTAAAGCAGGTAGCCACAGGTACGGCCCTCCTGGCCCTGCTCAGTCCCCTGAGTGACTGCAGCCACATCATCCCCACACCAGCTCATGGGGCATGGAGCAAATGCACCCTCTGGGATCAGCTCCTCCAGCCCAGCACCACCAGCCCAGCTCCTCCAGTCCATCTCCTGCAGCCCAGCTCCTCCAGTCCATCTCCTCCAGTCCATCTTCTGCAGCCCATCACCTCCAGTCCATCACCTCCAGCCCATCACCTCCAGCCCAACTCCTCCAGTCCATCTCCTCCAGCTCAGCTCCTCCAGCCCATCACCTCCAGCCCATCTCCTCCAGTCCAGCCCCTCCAGTCCATCTCCTCCAGCCCAGCTCCTCCAGTCCAGCCCCTCCAGTCCATCACCTCCAGCCCATCTCCTCCAGTCCAGCCCCTCCAGTCCATCTCCTCCAGCCCAGCACCTTCTCTCGGTGGTGTTGGCTTGCAGCTGGCAGTGCAGAGAAGCTGAACAGCTGTTGGATTCCTCCTTGTGCAGCTGCTCATATCTGGGTATTTAAGGACTTGTGTGACTTAAGGGACCATGGAAGTCCTTGGAAGAGAACCAAAACTGGCAACCTATCACAGCTGTGAAAGAGTTGGAAAAAATCGAAGAATGTGATTAAATATGAAGAATATTTACTTTCTTAATTCTGAGTCTTTTTCTATAATGTGCTGATGACTAGAGCATTTTATCTGAGCACATGGAATGAACTAAATTCAGTAAGTTTATTTATTATCCCACTTTATGTCTAATATGGGCACATTCTTAGTTACAAGACTGCAGTCAGCAATGCCCTGTGGAGGTCCTGTGTACACAAAGTACTAAATAATATTCCAGACTGGGTGGTTTTGCGTGACTTCTATGAACAAATAGAAAAATAACAATTTTTACCTTATTTATTTAAGGCGATCTAGGCTTTCAAAATACCTGTGCTGCATGAGGATATTACTGGAGGCAGCAAAGCTGAATGCTTCAAATCCCCCTGCTTAAAGGAGTGAAGAACAATTTCTAACTTCCTGAAAATTATTGAATCTCATTGTTATATCTTTTGGAAAATCAAAGAAAATTATTTTCATCAACTAGTAAGTAGGCATATTTTTTCAATAGCTGTATCTAAGAACAGTTTCACTCTGATGATTTTTGTCTTAAAAGAGAAAATATATGAGAATCTCTTAGAAATTCAGAAAACTCTGAATACTCAGCAAAATTCATCAACAATAACATCCATGAAGTGATTTTGAAAGAAAATATTGACCAAAACCACAGAATAACTTCCTTTCACTTTAAAGCTTGCAAGGTACTTTTAAAACCTTGCCTGACCACCAATGCAGTCGAAATGGGTGTACCTACTTTCAGTGATTGGTATAAAAAGCTTTATTTACCTAAAATGAAATTAATGCTCATAGTTTACAATATACAGCAGCTGTAGTGACAATGCTTGTTTGACAAATCTGAGATAGTTTTTTAGACAATCCAGGAAGCTTCATTGTCTATAGGAGAATGTATATGGCTCCCCCAGCATGCTTACCATGCAAATAAAACCTCAGTCTGGCTATGAAATGTAATTAATACCTGCACATGGAAGATTACTGGAAGCACAAGCCTTCTTTCACCAAATATCAATTAGAAGAAGAGTAATTTTAGAGGCTACACGGAGTACTGTCTGGCACAGACCTCCCACACAGAGATCAAGCTGGGCCAAGAAAAATTGGGCCATCTGAAAATGCATAGATTTAATTGTTATGAAGGAAGTCAGCAGGACAGAAAATAACAGGGAAGTAAGACATCCCTCAAAACTGCATTATCTCATTCATTTCTTAGAAATTCATAATACTTGATGAAATTCATGTCAACTTCAGCAGTCCAAATAATAGCCCAATAAGCTGGTGCTCTTTTGTCAGACCATGTAGGAAATGGGCTCATCTACATTACCCACCTCTTCCTGCTGACTGTAGGGGAAACAAAGACTAACTTAGACTATAATCATAACACTAAGATGCCCAAAGATAGATGAGATAATCCTTTCCTTTTGGATTCTGTGAGCTGAAAATTCTGGAGCTTCATTCATATTTAACAATTTTCCTCTTTATTATACCTAATGCTTAATCAAATCACAAGAAAGATTTCCACCAGTTGAAGTGAGAACCTGTGATGGCCCAGGATTTCTGCATTCATGTAGAGTTGCCAGTAATAGATTTCTTATCTGTTGCAGCAGGAGATTATCACAGTTACAGCTCTGCTCAGGGCCAAGTGCAGCCCTGAGCACATGATCCAGGAGCACTCTTTGCATCAGATGACATCAGCTGCCACTTTAGGCAGTGCAGTAAGTGGACTAAAGCCATGACGTATGCACAGACTTCTTTAAAAAGTGGGATCAGCTCAGGTCTTACCAAAGCAGAGTTTTAAGCTTTTGTATGTGAAGAAATCAGCACAGTATATTTTTACACACTGAATAAAATCAGCCCCCCGACACTTAATAAGCTGCTTCAACTTGTGCATTAACACTGTAAAAACAGTTGATTTAGTAACATTGAACTACAAAACTTGTGAAGCATTAACAGGATATATTTTTCTTTCTGTAAATCTCTACTAATCTTACAGCCAATGAACTGGTGGCTCAGCAGTAAGTAAACATGTCACTTGGGGACAAGTTATGTGAACCTATTGACAATCATGTTCTATCACTTGATGCAATTGCACATGTTAAGAAAAACTCTTTTAAAATAAAGATGCTATTTATTGTCAAGCTGGTCACTAATTTTGCAGTGTGTTGGGTGACAGAATATGTGGTGATAGACCAGAAGCTATGAGAACAGCAAAACACTAAGCATTTTGTGAAATTAAAGATAAACTAAGGGTGAATAAAAATTCCCAAAGAGGCAGCATATTATGAGGAACAATAAATACAATATAACAGAGTCACTTCCAAAGAATTTTTCTCCAGGATCCAACATACACACACATCCCTGACAAACTACATGGCAGAAAAGCAGATAAAGAAATACAAGATGATCCATTAAAATTTAAAAATAAGCCCTTTTTTTTAATACTTGTAACATAATTTTTTAAAAAAAGAAATAAATACATGGCCATTAGCCAGGATTGGTACTGAAAAATATCAATGTGTCAGAAACACAGTCTGAAAGAGACTAGCAACTTGTAAAGATGTAAAATGCTGAATTTTCGAATCTGTTCAGATTAAGTTATGGCCTTCAATTACATGTATGGTTTCTGCTATGTGTTCTGAAAACCATCAACTAAAAAGAAGTCTATATTTTGTAGTTTATGTCTTTTAAGACCTTGGCTTTTTGAGTATACAAAAGCCTGTACTTCTGCAGGCTGGACTGTAGCATTCAGAAACTGGAGGAGCAGCTTGCAGTGGCCAGCACTGCTTTGCAACTTGTGTGAAGCTTTGGTCTTGTTTTTTCTCAAAACCACAAGCATAACACGTAGCTATTTTTCCAGTTTAGGATGAGCCTATCCCACAGAGATAATGCTGCTCTGGTATGCCTACCCAAGCTCTCCTAATGATGGAGAGTGTTTCTTCAGTTAAAAGCTGTCTCTTATATACCCTGTCCACTTCACTAATTATTTTTCTCGCTTTGATGCAGGACTTTGTCTCTTCTTTTTTGCCATTCTTTACCAAGTCTCTGCAGGAAAATGAGGTTTGCTGAGACCACTAGAGCTGTGTTGCTGTATGCTATTTAGAGGGGATTGACTTGTGCTTCAGAAGCTGAACAGCCAAAGGATTTAATCTCAAATTCTTGGGGTACATTTCAGAGTAAAAGTGGTGAAAACATGGCATTAAAGCAGCAAAGAAGGGGACCCGATTTAGAGGCAGGAAGCCAGATGTTAATTAATAAAACCAACATAACAGGGCTATTTGGCTTGCCGAGAACATTCTCTCAGCTGCCTGTTTGTAGGCTGTTCCCCAGTTAATCAGTTCTGCTGCATTAAATTTCTTTAAAAGAAATTTTCTTCCCTGGTTGCTTAGAGCCCTGTTGAATCAAGCTGAAAGCTCTGTGAGGGGTGCTGAGCCAGGCCAGCGAAAGTAATTTATAGAACGTTACAACTCTACTGCTACCTTCAGCAGTGTTCAATTTACATCTGCAAATGTCCCTGCCTGTTTCACACAGACAATTAAGCTCATTCTGTGAGTAGTGCTCACTCAGATGGCTCTAAGTCCTGAGCAGGGTGAGTTCTTAGTTGTCAGAAGCAGTACAACCCCAGGCACAGGGACTCAATAGTGTGGATATGACTGTTTCTTCTTCTGTAGCTTCTGCCTTACACTTGTACCACGTTATATCACTGCAAGTGTAAGTCACTGATAGAAGCAAAATGCCTTAAAACTGTTGAGCTGCCATTAAGTTCCTGTCATTTAAATCTCCCAGGAACAGATTTCGTGCTGCCTGTTATGTCAACCAGAATAATGCATTGTTTTCAGCTATTCACTGAAGAGGAGTCAGACCAGCAAAGGAGAATGTAAAAGTTTATTCATCAATAAAATCTTTATTAAACCATTTAAATGGGTTATTTCTCTATCAAATATACTTTAGGCTATATTAGGCTAGTGCCAAGAGATTCCTCCAGCTGTTGTGCCAGAATAAGCGAGTGCTAGCATCAAGGAGACATTCTGCCCCAGAGGTTAAAGTCTTAGCATATGTTTGTTTAAATATGCAGGCTACCTGAATGTGGCAAATAATTTGTGTATCCTTTCAGAATGCCATTGATAATAACAATAGAATAAAGTGGATTCTCTATTTTTCTTGAAGCAATGCTTCAAGAATTTTTTTGAGATATGTGAGTTGAACTTAACCTAAACAACTCTAATGATTCTAATGGGAAGTGATGGGTTCTGAGGTATTCAGGGAGCTACAGGCAAGACTAACTTAATTGCTGTTGGATGTCATTCATGGGTCAGCAAAGTATAGGGCTTCAGTTACTATATGGAATTAATGGTCTCAAATTATTCTATTTCAAAATTAGGAGAGAGGATGCCTCACAGATGGAAAATAGAGCATCTTAGACATTAAAACACAGGGGAGATTACAATAGAAGTAGAAACTGGGGAACACATGAGTGCTCCCAAAGCAGTGGGGTTTAAGATGCCCATTTTTAACCTGAGGATTTCATACTGGTTATCTTGGGCAGCTCCCTGCTTGGTTCTTGGTGAACCCCAGGCTGAGGCAACCTCCCTGTATGTGACTTAAGGCTCCTCCACAGTTACACTTTATTCTGGACTGCATATTTCATAAATTGTGCCAGACATTTATGTCCCTTTTTGGGACTAGAGCTGGACTCTTCACTCAGATTCTGGTCCCTGGGATGACACTGTCCTTACTGGGTCAACTGAGCTGACAAACTTGATGATGCTTGTGGGTTCCTTCCAACTCAGGATATTCTATGATTCTATGATCTTTGATCAGCTTTCTGCCTTTGCATAAACAAAGGTTTTTTCAAAGATGAAAAATGGCAATGATAAGGGAAACTCCTGTTTACTAAAAGTGGAATAAAACATTTGCTACTTAAAGATTTGCAAAGGTGTTGGGTAGTCAGAAATCTCAGTAGAAATCTCTGTTCTGTGTCACACAAGGAGGAAAAGAAGACTGGAAAATCCAGTGAATTTTGATTTGGGAGAAGAAACCCTTTTATTTTCTCTTTAATGATTCTAGTTTCTTAGGAGAAAGAACTGTGAAGATGAAGGAAGAACAAAGAAGAGGTCAACACCTTTAAGCAATAAGATAACATTTACATGGTGGCTGGCAGGGGGCAAGAGAAGCACAGAAAAGACAGTAAACATTGATGTTTATTTTAGAAAGGAAAGAAGAATTGCAGAAAATATTTTATTAAATAAACCAGAAGCTAATCAGTCTTAGACAACCTAATCCATGCTCCTTTGGGTGGGCTCAAGATACGGCTGCAGTGATTCTTGCAGTGGTTCTGACCCAAAGCAATAAAGTCAAAGAAGTGCCCCCATTAACTCTCACAGAGTTTGGATCAAACCCCTGATGAATGGTGCAGCTCACTGGCTTATAGCTGAGCTATGCTAGCTGTCAAACAACCAAAAAGTCTCTCCCTTGGGTAGCTTGGCATATAACCCTTAGGTATCCTTACAAATCAACATGGGGAATGACATGCAAAGAAAGGAAAACGGGCATTTCTGATGTCAGACACCATCCGTCTTCAATTAAGTTAGCTTCCGAAATGTTTCAAGTATCCAAGCTCTTTTTGAAAGCCCAATTGACCCAGAAGTCTCTAACAAAGCAATCCTTAAAACCAGCCACATCGTTAGTTTGTTTGCTTGATGGGGGGCTCTTAATGCCATAAACCCCAGTGCAGAAGTTAATAATTTCATACATTATCACTTTGAATATGCAATAGAAAACTCAAAGCAGCTGTTTGAACTTCCCTTTAAAAGAGGACAGATTGCCTTTATTGTGTGCACTACTTCATGGCTTGTTTGAGGCCAGGGCAATTATGGGATGAATGACTTCCCTTTAGCTGTTGATGTGTAGGCTTGTTGTTGTGTGTGCATTGTTTTGGGCTTTTTGTTATTGGCTGTCTTTGTTTTGTTTTGTTTTGTTTTTAATGAAACTGGAGGCCATGTGATAAAGCCACAAAAAGCTGACAGGTAATGATCAAAAAAGGGAATGGCCAACGCTGACTTGGCATTTTATTGTCTTGTAAATATAAAATTAAAATAACAATTACATTTCTGTGGAGGCCATTCTTACTGGTTTACCACTACAAGGGTGGGTGTGATTTTGTGCTTTCAACACCACAGAGAAGAAGGCAGAAAGCTTGTCAAATTGTGCAGCTTTTTTTCTCTCTGTTGGGTTGCAGTGGTCTTTCCTGTAGGACATTTTGGTAGCTAATTAAAAAGGTGTTAATTTTAATTTACTTGAGCTGTTGGTAACCTCATGAAGTTCATGAAGGCTTCATCCACTTTCTAACTAAATATTTTTTTTCTGTAGCAAGAGAGTTACTTTAAAGTAAAATTATATATGTGGGAACAAGGAAATTTCTGTAGAGTCTAAATGACTACTTTGGAAAGACTCTCCTGTGAACTGCTGTGTATGCAATTGCTAATTACCAAAGAGACAGAAGTCATAGGACTAACTCTTGTCAACAGACAACTATTTAAGAAAGTACTTCAATGTAAATTAAAAGAGTTTTTATTCTAAGAGACACAGACATATCTAGATAGACCACTTCATAGTGGCTGTGCATTTGTTTTTTGGCTCCTGATGAAGATATTTCAGGCAGAACTAGGACTTACAAAAAGTATATGTTAAAAAAATATAGTGTCAGTAAATATTTCATGTTGGTTTATGCCTGAGCTGTATGAATGCTACAGCCATAATATAAGGGCAAGGTAAAAAATGCATGTCTTGGAACTGGGAATGTTTCATGTCAGATATTACTGAGACTATGTATTGTATGTATGTTTGCATGTTAATCCACTCAATATAATGTTAACAAACATTACCAGGAAACAAATACTGATGTATGTGTCATACCTGTCCAGGAGACTGCACTACTTAGGAAGGAATAAGAATATTCTAATTCAATAAATTAGGGTTTATGACAGAAATTTGAGACAAGTTATTTACTCATTGCCACGCTCTTGTTTACATGGTGAGACTCAAACATGGGAATAAAAGCACAAAACCATGTTTGTGTTATTAAGCCTCAATGTAATTGCAGTGGGTTTCAAATGGTGCTGCCTTTCTGTCCTCCAGAATTTCAGGGCTGTTCACATTTGTTTAGCTCTTTAGGTGATAAAATACTTTCTGGACTGAGTAAAAGAAGAGAAATTGAAATTCATTAGGGTGCATAATCATTCACTGCAAGTCATTTCAGTGCAAATATTGCCCCTTTCCCTTAGTATATCTGTCTTACACTGTTTCAATGAACTCAAGCGTAGATACACATGCATGGTAACTTCCCACAGGTCTGGAAGTATATATGGCTACACAACAAAGAAGAGTTTCCAGCTTTTTTTAGGCCCAAATCTTACTGTTTTTCCTTTAAAGCTACTGCTTTCTCTAGGGACTTCCCTGTGTCCCTGCTGCCACCTGGGACCCAGGCTCTGCACCTGGCAGAGGCTGCCCTAAGAACACCTTGCTGAGGCTTTGCTAAGGGCAGCCCTCAGTGAAGATGCTCTAGTCCAGTATATTCCCAATTCTAATGAACTTTCCTCTACATGTTGTAGTAAGAGCATGCAGCAAACAGATCTCCTTGTCCATCTTACCTGTGGGCAGTTAGACCTACTTAATTAATTAAAGATTCCAGTGAGCTTTAATCAAATGATCTTAGGTAAATAGCTTGTGAAATAAATTATTCATCCATTACATTTTTACATACCTTGTTGAATCTCTGACATATTCAGGCATAGAAAAATATATTATCAGTTCTTTTTCAATTACTTAAATATGTTGGAATTATTAGAAAATATTTTTCAAATTTTTTTGAGACCCAGAACAATGAACAGAAATGTTCAGGACCATTTGGCTTTGGTTTGGAGTCTTCTCAAATTCTGAAATTCTATTGACATAAATTGTGTAAATTATATCAAACAAAAAGGAAAAATATGATATTCTGAACATACAGTAAAAGAATACTTGTATCTATACATGAACATACTTTTATTCTCTATAATTTACTTTTTGGTTGAATATATTTGCAGAGATTGACAAGATGGAAGGCTTTGTTTCATTGCGTACATTTTTGGAATAGTTTGATTACAACTGTTATGCTTCTGAACTTACTGCTGATATTTCCAAGCTGATCATTAAATGTAACTTCCTAAATTTGATTTTATGTATTTATTCTGCTTTTCTACTACACACAGTGAAAAATACATAATCTTGAATTCAGATTCCAAGAAAATATTTTATTTTTCTGTGCTAAAGCAAAATTAATTATTATCTTGTTATTATGACAATATATATATATATGCTGAATTATTTTAAAGTTCTGCCTTTAATGCAGATCTGGTAATTCAAAAATGCTCATTAAAAGCTGTAGAGAAATGTTGGAAAGCGCTTAAAAAGTCTTTTGAGGTTTATTTGCATAATTCATTTTTAGAACTTTAATTAACAAGAATCTGTAATTGATTTTCTTCCCACTTGTGTTGCAATTTCCCATGCAAATACAGTTTAGGAATTGCTATTCTTATTCTTCCAAAAAGACTGCATATGTGGATAGCACTTAAAACCAATTGTCATACTGCAAAGACTTACATGTTGGACATATTTGGTACTAAACCTATTTTTTATTTTTTTTACTAAACTAATGTCATACACTTAAAGCCATGTTTTTTTCTTGATTAGATCAATAGCACTGAATGATAACATATGTTAAATATTGACAACCTTTATAAAGTTGCCTTCATTCATTCATCAAACCAATTTATTCATTATATTTGACATTTGACCTTTTTTGGGTTATATTCATAGGAATTACCTTTTAAAAATCAAATTCAGACTGAAAAAATAGTAAAAGCAATAGTGCTGTCCTAATAGTATCTACACTGCACCATCCACAAGATTTGTGCACAAAAACCTCCTTACCATATTTAAAGAGTTTGAGAAGAGATACCTGACAGGCTTTTACCTTTCTTAACCACAAATCATCCTGGATGCAGGATACCCAAAATGTTTTGCTGAAAGTCTCTCATGTACTATGAACTTACGCCAGAGAATCCCAATTTCAATAGTCTGTGATGAATAAAACCAGCATTTACTTGTAGCTACACCAGAACACTATTTTTCTGGTGGGTTTTAACCTAACACATGATATAAAACACTTCTGAGGAAAATTTAGTGGAAATGGAAAAAGTGGTTTGACAACTATTTAGAATACGGAGTTTGATTTACCTATGGTTTGAAGGAATATGAAAAGGTCAGGATTCCACTTCCTTTTTCCCTTCCAAGATCACTTTAATGACACACAATATACTGTAAGTCTTAGCTTCTTTATGACAAACTATAAGAATACAGTAAAATGGGGATGTTTGTATTACTCAATGTTTAATTCATGAAATGCTTGGATAAATATGCAAATGGAAGGGTCTTTCTATATTAGATGCTATAAATACACTTCAGCTATATCCAGCACACTTCATCAAGGCATGTAGCCTCATGTTAAGCTAAGAAAACCAGGAAGTTTTGGGCAAAGTAATGTCCCTTTAGATGAAAATTAATTATAATTATTAAAGAAGGCTAAGCAATTAGTTCCTTTGTGTAGTTATGAAAATCTATTTCTGCTAATATGAAGGCATAAGGTACCTAATATGGTCCTTTCTCTCACAATAACCTTATGGGGTGTAAGAACCATTTTAGCAACAAGGATTACAAATGACGCTTTTACTATTACAGGTATGACACCCTTTGAATGTACATTCTAAGCAATATTTTCAACATTTTAATAATTCAAGGATTATTGTTAGTGGTTTCTAATTTTTTTCTTTTTTTTTTTTTTCATTTCAACTGGATGTTTACAAATTGGAACAAAAAATTACCACCCGAGTTTCTGCATTTAGAATCCTCTAAAAATACCACAAGAAATAAGTACACCCACTTGTTCTTCTAATATTTTTATTAATATTTTATATATTGTTTCTCAGTATTGCTATTATTATTATTCTGGTTATTAATACTAACTGACTCTGATATATTAAAGAGTGAATGTAATAGAAACAGAAAATATTTTCAATAATTCACTGCTGATGTTATTACTGTGCCTGCAGGCAATGGAGAAATTTCAGTACACCTCAGCAGCTGACAGACAGACTGTGGATAAAAGTTCAAAAAGACATGTGAAAAAAAGCCCATAATTCTCAAGAATTCTTCCTCAAGCCAGGAAACCTAATAACCAACCCAATAAATAAATTAAAGCCTAACCAACCTGGTCTGACCTCATTGCTGACCCTACTTTGAGCAGGAGGTTGGACTAAAAATCTCTGAGGTCCCTTCCAAGCTGCATTATCATACACACTGTGATGCAGTTATATTTCTATGAATATGTTTTAAAATGTTCAGATGCTTCTACCATGCTCCAGTGCTGCTGAAAAGCATGCAAAGAAGGCAAAACCACTCTGTAAATAAGGATGATAGATCTCACTCCTGAAAAATTTTAGCAGACATTTCCTCAAGCAGACCAGGTGTTTTGCAGCAGCTCCCATGTGTGGAACTTAACAGCAGTTTCCAGACAATGATAAATGGAACTCTTCCAGCTGTCCTGCAGGAGCACAAAAATACCTCAATGTTCAGTGCTAAACTGACTCGTCAGTCAGTGTTACACAATTTTTTCTATAGAAAGAGAATCTTAATTTTTCACTTCTCATTCCTGCAATGATGAAAGCAAACACTCCACCCATTTCAATCTAAGAATTCCTACAAAATTGGGCTGATATTACTAACAGTAACAATGATTATAAAAGTTCTGTAGGTGCATCTATTTTTTATTGTAACAAGACATGGAGATAAAGAACTGATTATATTATTATTAGTTTTATTGTTGTTGCTGTTACTATTATTATTACTGCTGTTATTTCTTTTTAAATTTTAACTTGGAGAAGGGTGACAAAATTAAGGCGCTGGAAAAAAAAGTCATCTGCCTATCTGAAAGATATAGTACAGAGTAAAACCTCACTGATTATTACAGTGTGCTACCAACAGCCATCAGCCTGGCATCAACATCTAATCTTTTTCTGTTTGACACTCGGCATTTTGCTGCTATACCAATTGTATACTTGAATGTATAACTGGAATACTTTTTTTTTCTAATTATTGACTTGTAAATTCTTACATGATGAGGTCAGAATGGGCCATCAAGCATCTACTGCATAATAGTGCTTTGGCACTTTCTATATCAGAGTGTCAGCTGCTACCTGAAGCTAATGAACTTCACTAAAATTCCTAGAAAATTTTAGACAGTGGTGCAGCATACTCTCTGTTATCCCAAATTTATATATTGACTTCAGGAAGATATTTACATCTCACCTAATTTTCTAGGTGAGAAATAAACTCCTAAACTGGGAGAAATAGACACTTTCAAGTTGCAATCCATTATCTGGAACAGATGTGTAAACAACACAGGTACAGACATCCACCCTGCGGAGATTTAACACACTGAAGGTTTCCCCTGGTAGGTTTTAAGTAGCTTATCCTGGTTGTTTAAATTTGTTATAATTTATTCTTTTCAGCCTTAACACACTAGTTAAAGGTACACACTCAAAGGATCACTCCTACTGAGACAGCCTGCTCTTGGAGATAGGCCTCTCTCCTTCCAGCATTTGCTAATCTCTGGTTTTATTGAAAGAATCCACTGTTTTACCTGCCCAGTGAGCTACAGAAAGGTCATGCCATTATGTATATTTTGCAATAGCCTGCTGATTTCAACATATTCCTGGAAACTGTGACTGTAAGAATCTTTGCTGTCTTCAGATTTAGGAGCTTTGGTCTCATCATTCAAGAAACTGGCCTTACCTCCAAATGTTCCTCAACATCCCAACCAAGGATGTACTCCTGCTCCATTCCATCTCTCGTCCTGGAGCCGGAAAATCAAATGGAAAGTATTTAAACAGTCATAATCTACAAGACAGAGACAAGGTAATTGGGTTCTATTTTTCTCTTTAGATGCCTCTTGGAATGTGAGATATGCTTTTCTGACAGAAAAAACTCAAAAAAGCATGTAGGCATGTTTCCCCACCCTGTGCAGGAACTCTAGCTACTACACTGTTAAGGAAATACGATGTTAAAAAGAGATGCTATAAAAAAATGCTATTATTTTATTATTTTCTTTAAGTGAGCTATTCCATGAACAGATAGACACATAAGTGTGAGGCTTATTGGAGAACAAGTCTGACAGGCAATTCTGGCTGACATCCACAGGAGAAGGAGGAAGTAATGGATGATGTGTGATCTGATAGAGGGAAAAAACAATGAACATGCTGGCAGAGTTTTTTAAAGCTTTGAAAGTGGAAATCTGGTACACTGAAAACCAGGATATGTTATACAAGGGGATTTAAAATTTGCCTAGTCCTGATTTGGAAACTGAGAATAACTCTCTCTCAGTTAGTACTGGTATTGCAATGGCAACACATAGTTATGCTTCTAATTCTACAAGACTAAAACACTACAAAACCTGGTTCTAAATATGCCTCAGGAAGACCCTATTCTTACAGGATCAGGAGAAAGGATCACTTGTGCAAAGGTCTGTCTGGGTCTAGACATTTATTCAGCATCTGTCTTGCAATAGAGCTACGTGTAGGGCAGATGACAAAAGAGGGGATGAATGAACTTATGCAGTTAAAAACATTCATAATTTCAATGATATCCATCCTTCCTTCCCTGAAATAATATATACAAAATATTATCATGCAGTGACTGTGAATTACAGCACAAATTAATCATCCATCTCACTGAGCATTTGGTTTCATATTGGCTCATAGATGAGAAAACCAGGACGGCCAGAGTGAATTCTCTCTTGGTTGGCAGCTAGCAACAATGTCCCTGTAACTGATTGTAACTTTATTCCAAATCCATCTTTTCCTAATGCACAGCTCACAGGGTCATTGTATTCTAGAATCCTTCTGCTGTCACAGGTAGTTTTGGATGTTTGCATAGGATTTAACACAGGCTTTGAGTGAGCAAAGTCTGCCATTCTCATTGTCTCCATCTTTTAAATGGAAAGACTGTATTAAAACATCACTTTTCCTGGCTTTTGTGCATTTATTGTCCTATGCCTTTATAATGCAAATTATTTATTTGATGAACACATTTGCCAGAGAAGCTCAGCAATATTAGCAGAGTGATTCTCTTTTGAGAATGAGCAGACTGAAAATGAAACATCCCAAAGGCCTTGGTGTTGAGGTCTGTGGTCCCTTTGTATTAGCAGATAACATTTTGACATTATAAATTCCTTGCTAATCTTGCAGTTACTTCTTCTTTCGAACCAATCAAGACTCTTTTGAGTAAGGTTTCTGACTACATGATAAGTAATAATCTATGTTATTTTAAGAACATTAGGTTGAAAACCACTATTTCCCATTAATGACCTTTTACAACCCATCCTTTGGCTAAATTATTCCTATTAGAGCATTTCTTCCAGCTACCAAGGGGAGTGGGTGTGAAGAGAGTTAGTCAAGAGCAACCTCTGCAGTTTAATGATGAGGAACCTCTTGATAATCTGGCAGTTCCCAGTGCTGAGCACTGTCAGTGGTGAAATACCATACTGGGGGTTTTAGGTAAAAATGCTGCTTAACATGGTTTTACCCTAAGAGGTTAAAAGACATTGTGGTTTGTTGCAACAATAACAACCTAAATAATTTATCATAAAGCAGCTTATTTTAAAAAAAATTTAAATATTTTCAAAATCAAACTCTGATAGGAATTGCCTTTGTCCCTTGTGCAGCCTCAAATGGATCTCTGGTGTTGCTCACATAGAAAGCATGATGAGAATGTCAGCACTGTCAAATATTTGATCCAAATTGATCTTGGCTGTTGACAAAATTAGATTTACATGAAGAATTAGTTAATTCCCTGTTGTCCTTTTTCAGGTGAATGAATCCTGGAATGTGGTCCTAAATTAACCAGGAGGGGTGGAAAATTCACTACTCTGAATAGAAGTGCCTGTGCTGTAGCCCATAACTTTTAATGTTCCAGAGCCTGCAGTTTGAGCTTTTGTACAAAATGCAGAATTAATTTCCTCATGGGTAGTTTTTGTACAAGCCCAAAACATAATAAAAAACCTTACAGAAGCTGACAGAGCTACCTGTTCACCTCAGTCAGGTTAGGTAAACATTATAGGAAAGCTATACCCTGGAACCACCATAATTTAATATTGGCTGATCTGCTCTTTGATTTTAACAGCATCTATAACTTGACCTGAATTTGTAATATGAGCAGATATTGTAAATTTGCAATAAAGTTATCCAGCAATTCCATGATGCAAATTACTTTATTTCAACATTCATTGAAGACAGCTGCATTTGTAGATTGCCTTGTGAAATGTTTTATTGTATTTAAACCATCAGCTTCCAAGTCTCCATCTTCTGCAGATTTAATTTTTTTTTTCTTTACAGAAAATAGATTTGAGTGTGATAGATCTGACTCTTGGAGTTAAATTAATGAATTTCTTATTTTAATGCCTATAATATACCAGTTTATACAAGGTAAATACGGGTATATTGATACTGCATTGCAGTATGTAACCTACACAGTCTGAGTTTTGCAGTCCCTAGACACCTGCATCTCTATTTCCATCTGTTTAAAAGATTTTTAGTAGTTTTGTGCCATGGCTGAACTTAAAGCTCATCAGAATTCACAGGTATCTGTCTCATGGGTAAATTGTTTCTCTTTATACTCACTGGACCTGCTCTGGTGAGCACCCTGAGGATGCTGAGGTTGCTCTGAGAGCCTGTCATCTGAGCCAGACTGCACAAAACTGGAGAATTTCTGTCTTTAATCTGTAACTCAGGGTCAGGGCACTGACACTGGATGTGGGAGATTTGTGCTCAGTTCCTTTCTCCATCCACACAAATTAGATGAACGTCTCTCTCTGGCCTCTTAATAGAGGGTTGTCAACCCTGCTGACAGCAGGGTACTCTCTGGGGTGGTGCTGGATGCATTTTGGAAAAGCAGTGGGGTATAACAGCAGCATTAGCTCAGTATTCTCACTGCTGTGCTTTGCTACT
Organism: Parus major; assembly: GCF_001522545.3. Classification (NCBI taxonomy): domain Eukaryota; kingdom Metazoa; phylum Chordata; class Aves; order Passeriformes; family Paridae; genus Parus; species Parus major. Next base: position 101,286,688 of record NC_031770.1, read on the forward strand.
GCATTTCTCCATCCACAAGACATTTCAGTGCTACTGCTCCAGCACATCAAACATGAGATATGGCATCACAGAACCACAGAAAGGCTTGGGTTGGAAGGGATCTTAAGGAGCATCCTGCTCCAGACCTCCTGCCATGGACAGGGCCAGCTCCCACCAGATCAGGCTGCTCAGAGCCCCACCCAACCTGGCCAAGAACACTTCCAGGGATGGAGCATCCACAGCTTCTCCAGGCAACCTGTTCCTGTGCCTCACCACCCTCACAGTACAGAGTTTCTGCCTGATGTCTAATCTATACGTAATCCTAAGTGCTTTTCAAGGGGGATGTGGATAAACTGAAGAGTCCAGAGGAGAACAGTGAAGTTGGCAAAAACACCTATGAATAAAATCTGAAAAGACTGGAATTATTTAGTATAAAGTAATGAAGACTCAAATATTTTTGTCAGTTAAAGATAGTAAGTAGCAAAAATGTTGGCTATTGTTCACTACATCTCTTTAAATGGTGCAAAAGGCAGCAAGGAAGATCTAGCTCAGAAAGGGCTTTTTTAGGCAGGGATTTTAAGCACTGAAACAGAATTTATCAGAATCTGTAATAGCATTAAAGAACTGCTTAGACAAATATCTCTTGGGAGCAGTGCTAACTGTTGCTACATTAAACCAGTATTTTTCTCATACTATGCAAATTATCTCTAAATGACCCTCCAATCCTTCTGTTTCAATCATAATGTCCTAATGTGTCTCTGTAAAGTATCCAAAATGCTGTGAAGTTAATAACATCTGAAATAAGTAATTAAAATAGGTGTATCAGTACTTCAAATGTAATGAAGTTATTCTCGTCAGCCCTGTATGGAACGTTGGTATTGCCTCTCTCTCCAGGGCAGTGAGCTCAGGGTAAAAATGTCTTTAAACTGACAGAAATTTTGATTATATATAAGGAAGTTATTGTTTACTGCAAGGCTGGTGAGGCACTGGAACATGATTCCCATGAGAGTCCTGGGCACTCCATCCCTGCAAATGTTCAAGGCTGGTTTGGATGTGGCTTTGAGGAACCTGACCTGGTATCACTGCCAATAGTGCAGGGGTTGAGACTAGGTGGTCTTTAAAGTCCCTTCTAACCAAACCATTCTATTATTCTGTGATTCTAATTGAATGTGCTAAGAAGAACTGTGAATTATGATTGCAAGTGGAATTCAAAAGTTGAAGGTAAAATAAGCAGCTCAGAATTATTGGAACGACTTAGTGAAGACTGGAATACTTACAAGCAGAGTGTGGCACCCAAACGCTTTGGCAAACAAGTGTCACTATAATTTATATACATCTGAAGCTCTTCTCTGGAAAAGAGATCACTTGCAATTCAAAGAGAAAATATCCAACATTTACAGGACAAGAGAAAAAGGATCAAACCATACTCATATTGCCTGTACATTTAACCAACTGGAAATATCTACCAAAGCACAATTCACACAAAGTTCTTTCAAACACTTGACACTTCCCACAAATTCAGAACAATCTAAACTTTGTTCTTGAACAAATAATCTCTGGAATATGTGAATGCTTTACAGCAGAATCAGAACAGACTAAACAAGTAATTTCTGCACTCATCCAGAATGCATGATGGAGGTCACCTAAATTTAGTTAATTTGTGCTGGATTTAGGAAGAAGAGAAAAAGATGCAAAAGTTTTTCTTTAGCAAATTGTGACTATGATTGTGATCATGGCTGGATACTTCCTTAGGTAACAGAAAAACCTTCTGAAACTTTACCAGTTAAGCATATCACAATGAAATCACACTAATGATTGTTTCACATACATGTCTGTATATCTATCTATCTATCTATCTATCTATCTATCTATCTATCTATCTATCTGTCTATCTATCTATCTTCCTATCATCTATCTATCTATGATATATACTTAAATGGAAGATTCCATATTATTGTGACTTTTATATGGTTAAAAATCCCTTTGTTTAATAATTGAAATCCTAGATACTTAACCAACACAAATACAATGACAAGTTGCTGTTGTCTAAGGAGTAAGGTGAATAAAAGATAAAATAAACATTATTTAAGAGAAAATAGAAGGGCCTGAGAAAAAGCAACAGGCTATTTTTAAACCTTCACTTCAAAGAAACAGCAATTAATAAATATCCACAAAATCTGAAGGGCTGGGTTACAGAAAGCAAACTGGGAAATGTTCTTAGAAAATGATAGACCTGGATTTATAAGTCAGAACAGTCTACCAGTCATTTGTCACATGAAACTTGCTCAAAACACAGCTTGCTCAGAGAGAGTAATTGAATAAACCTCATTGAACTGATTTGAAAAGAAGGTGTTTATATCACACTCTTCAGAACTGTCTTTTCACACATGATCTGTTTATGCACTTTCTAATTATGGAAATTACCCTGATACACTTAATATGAAATCATTTTGTACAGTCATATGCTCTTTCGTACCAAAATTTCATACCAAATATGTCATAGGCTTTTCATGTCACAAGATTAAAATATGCTTGAAGGATTACATTTAATGCATGATCTATGTTGACTATTTGAGCCGTCATGAAAATGAAAAGCATACAGAAAAAAAGAGTACAAAAATAAAAACTAGAAACTATGTTGTAGGTAATGGAGAGCTATTCATTCATCATGTAGTTTGTATCATACCAGCTGCAGAATCCTTAGTCTCATGAAAAATGTTATCTGAGTTAAATATTTTGAATAGTTTTAAGAGTCCACCACTATTTATATATGGATGTTCGTTCACATGTGAATAATTGAAGTTTCTTCTCTAGAGATTTAACTGCTAAAACAAATCAGTTGTGGGAAGAAGGTCTCTAGGACAAATTCTTTAGCAAATAAAAAAATAACAGCAACATTTTATCGTTATTTACTGAAAGTACTTAAACAACATTTCAATGTTAAATCTTCAAAGAACTACACATACTGTAACTAATTGGTTTATGTACTTCTGCTTTGCTGTACAATAGGCAAATATATTTACATTATCTTGCCCCTGGATCATTTCCTTTCTCTGACAAAAAGTGTTTTGGGCCAGTATTTAAGTGATGACAAAATAAAGAGAAGTAGAAAACATAAAAAAGTGCCAAAGTTACTAGCTTTGAGAACAGTATCAATTTCTGGGTATTATTATGCATGTGAATTTAGGGTCTGAATGACCAGTGGGTCATAGAGTTGTACAAATCTATAAACTGTGGTCTTATATTCACTGGAATTTAAGTGTATTAAGACCAGATTTAGTTGCTGTTTTTCTCAGGAATATAATGCAGAGATGTATGGACTAACTCAATGTATACCTAGGCCAGAGACATGGTCACAGAATTCATAAAGAAGATAAAAGGATTAAGACCAAGGAATACAGGAGGTATCCTCTTCCAATAGAACTGGCTGGAAAATAAAAATATGTCTGAAAAATGCCTGATATTTTTTCTATCCCAGTACAGAAAACAAAATTGTCCAAGAGAGTTCGGCAATTGAGCAAATTGCCTTGGGGTAGGAGAAAGTGGAAGCAAAGTTCTACTTTCTGTCGGAACTAATCTTCCACAAAGTCTTGAAATCTCCACATTTTAAAGGAATGAACCTGACCATCAAAATACAGCATCTGGGCACTGCAATGAAAAGTTGGATCTGGTTAGATACCATATCCTCTTTAAACAAGTGAGCTTGAGTTCCAACAGTCACTAACAGTTTCATCTCAGAGATATTTATCCCAGGATCTGGGATAAATACATGGGTGCTGTAATCCTGCAACCAGCTGCAGCCCCCACTTTGTATGTAGACATGCCTCAACATCTGCTTTGCACCAGGTTTTGTTCCCAAGGCCAGTGGAGAACTTTCCTATCAAATCTTCATTATAATTAAATTTTTTCCGTATTCTTGAGAACATTGTAGACATGCAAACTTTTGCATGTTCACTTTGCTTTGTCAGATAGTGCTTCCATTTCCTTTTAGTTATTGTAGGTTTGGAGGCAATTATTAGCTTTTAATAAGATATTTTATATATCTGTGGTTTATATAACTGTAAAAACCATGTAGTTATCCTACATGATATAGATATTCCTACATGAATAACAGATTTTTGTCTATGACGTTTTTCAAAACTCATTGCAGAATCCTGTCCTGTCAAGGCTTTGTAAGAACAGGTTAGATGAACATCTGTGAATGATGGGACAGATATTGGACCCTGACATAATTCAGAATGTTGGGCTGAAACTAAAAATTTTCAACTACTTTTCATTTATGGGCTCCTAAACCAGAGATACGAAAATATCACAGACTTTATTGATGTAGAGTATACAGGACTTGATCTTAGCTGCCTCCAATAGATCCCTTCAAAACAGGTAGCAGACCTTCACGTCTGACTAGGAATTAAAAGTTGTGGACTGTGAGAAGGTCTTTTGCAGACCCATGTATCAGTTGTTCTGTAAAACCCCTGGACTTTGCAGGAGGTTTTCTTTTCTTTTTTTTTTTTTTATGCTTAACCCACATGAGACAGTTCTGGTGACACAGTTCCACAATGTTTTCTGGGGCAGAACTTTCTCCTGCAGTTTCTCCTGCCACTGTAGTCAATCCAATAGCCTCCTCTCTGAATTTATTGACAGGGACAAATTTACATGGGAGAATCAATTGCTCCCCTGAGAAGAGAGATTTTATTAATTTCAAATACAGGTAATTAGGTAACACTGACAAAAAACAGCCTATGGTTTTAAGCTGTGTGAATTTTTAAAATTGTTTACTTTTGTTTTCTCTATAATCACTGTACACTTTACACTGTATACTGTACACTATAGCCACTTTAATAAACAGCTGTAAGAACAATTAACTTACTGCTACAAGATATCATAATTCAAGTGTTCTTAAAGCCTGTGTGAACAATTGCTTTTCCAGCATGTAACAGCTTGTCTACACCCAGTAACACTTTGTTAACTCATCATTTTGACTGGGTTGCTTAGTTTGGATTTCAATGATGCCTAAAAGAGGGGTAGTCACTGTTATGGATTAAATGACTCCAAACACTTATCCATAAAGATAAACCAATTGTTTCTTATAAGAGCATAGTGAACATGGACAGAAGTGCTGAAATGGATTGTCACTATAATTTAGCTGTAAAATAAATGTGAAAGTCCAAATAATAGAAAGCTATTAACTTCAAAAAGCTCAAGGCTAAACTTGCTGTAGTCTTAATAAGTGTTTGTTAGTCTGTTTTTTCCCAGTATATGAACCAGAATGCACACTGTAAAAAATCTCATTCTATTACAATTATACATTACAATTAATTCATTACAATTTCTTGTAATGGAAATTTCTTTTTTTCCAAATTGGTTTGGGTTTTCTTGGGCTTTTTTGTTTGTTTGATTGTTTTTTTTGCTTGTTTGTTTGTGTTTCATTTTTTTAATTACCTACCTTTAAAAAAATGTAATAATTTGTACTGTCCTACTTTTTAATACATACTTATGAACTCTGAGAAACATAGTGAAAAGAAGAGCTTTTAAAATGCATTTTGAGAGGAGCATAAACCAACAAAAAGAGAGAATCATGACAAAGAGAAGAGAAGGGTCAAACAACAACAACTAACAGCAACAGAATAAGATGTGTTAACATGATCACTTGCAGCCGCACTGCTCAGCAGCAAAATATTAATCTTTGTGTTTGTAGTTCCATTTCATGTCATTTAATACAAAATTTAAAGTGCCATGTTCATAAAGGACAAGGAGGTGAAGTACATATTTATAGAACAAAATTGACCAAAGTGCTCTGAAGAGGCAATAGTCACCAAAGGGAATTGGTGCTGCACTGTTGATCAAAAGGGATCAGATTACGCATTGATCATTACTCACTGGGACTGGAGAACTGCTCAGGGAAACACAACCTAGTCAGGACTGTCAGTCAAGGCTCAAAGATCCCAGGCATCATGAGGATTTGCCAGACTACAGGGATGGAATAGAAGGGTAATGAGTTTAGCAGATCTGGCATGTGGGGTACTGCCTCTCTGGCTTGTCTTAGGCCATGGAAAAGTTGTAAAAATCCTTCATTAGAACAGGTGAGTTTGTATACAGTGCCTTACAGCCTGATGGAGAGTGATCTGTTCTTATTGAAGCAGGACAGAGTGAGGAAAAGAAGGAAAAGAGATGGCATTCCATCAGTAATACCAACACAGCTGGGAAAGCCCAGAAGAGCAGGAGTTGCTCTAGCTTGTATGCTTTGTTGACTGGTGTGTGGGGAGGGGATTCTCAAAAAACAGGTGGCACTACTGAATTGTCTTTTTGTCTAGCAGCTTCTAACTGATCACTGGTGAAACCTTAGGGGATCTAGGAGATGTTGGTACCCTCTGACTAAACCTAAGGGTTCACATCTCAGTATGCATTCAGTCCCTTATTGGTCTTCACCATCAAGACATGAATGATTTTATAAAGTGCCCTTTGAAATCTACCAACCACAAAGATGCTTCTTTGTCTTCCTTCTGAAATGTCCTCCATACTTGGAAGAATCCTAATGTTGGGCAAGTTAAACCTAATATTCTGTAGTGCATCCATGGTGTGTCATTTTCCTCACGTCACCTGAGTGCTTCCCTTTTTGTACTCCCACATGCCGAGGGTAGGAGACAATTGTACTACAGCTACTCCACTTGGATGCTGGCCTGAAGTGGCCAGAGAGAGAGAAGCTGCTGATTGTTCTTCTTGAACATTGAGCAGAAACACATTGACTTGGTTTGGCAGGCTCTCTCAGTGTCAGTTTTACCCAGCAGTTCTCACTAAATTAAAGTCAATATCAAAGCAAAAACAATATAAACTATCACTACCCTGTTGATATCTCTATGTTAAAGAAGTCATAGCAAAGATCCTCCTGGTGTGTCGACATTCTTTAGCCTTACACCTCTGATGACAAGACTCCTTACAATGATGCAAATGTTAGGTAAAAATATAGTTGCAGATGACCTAAATTTCATGGCCATATTTTTTTCCATGCATTTTCCATGCATTTTATTATCATTTTTGCCATAACATTATACTAAACAATAATTTATTTTGCAAGTCTTAAATATTCTGCTTTTCAATTTATTGAAAAAATTCTTACTATTCAAGCAGTGTACATCCATCAGTCCTTAACTTGATAAAATGTTATTTTATCATGTGACTAAGTATAAGAGATGTGGTTTTTGCTACCTCCATTCTGTTACCAGAAAAGTTGAAGAAAATTTATAGCAGATCCAAAGTTTACTTTTCCCTGGTGGGTCCATTTATTTAATGTTCTTAAACTCATGTCAAATATTAATTTAGCCCTATTATCTTTTACACTGATTTTTACAAGTATTTCCAGACTTCAGGCACAGTTTAACAAGATGATGATATTCATTGCTAAGGATGCTTCTTCTCAACTGTGGCTCAAGAAAATTATGTAGACATTTCCCATGGCAGCTCCCCAAGGTGTACACAAATGGTAATACAGAGTGGTATTTTCCACCTTTTTCATTTTAATCTTGGCCCTTTGTTCATGGAACTAATTTAATCAATTTGGAAAGAAATTGCCTTTAAAAAAGGGAAGTTGTGGGTGCTTTCAAGTGTCTATTTTTGGATCACATATGAAAGAGGAAAATAAACAAAGTATTATGTTTATGTTTAAGACTCATTTAGAAATGGCTCATAATAGCATGTGCTAAAGATGATGAATAGTTAAGAGAACTGGTCATGTAATTATTAGAAGAAACCACACATTGTCTCAGAGAATGTAAATCAGCAAATTCAAGTCATCCACAGTCAGGCTACTCCAGGGATTTACTCTGTGGCTCTGACAAGACCTCTGTTCAGCTGCAGCTCTGCTACTGCTCTCTGGTTCCAAGGCAGCGCACGCTCACTGCAAGCTGGCCCCTGGGGTTACTCCTGTCCTACATACTATTTATGAATGCAGTCCAGCATTCTTTTTCTAGACTGTGTATTTCCAAGAAAGCATGGCTTTTCTGTCTTCAAAAGGTGACTTGAAATAATATGTTGTGAAAGTCTGAAAAAAAACGCATAAGGTCTTTGGAGGGGACAGGAGTTTAAAAATATCTTTCAAACAGCAGAAACATTTTAAGACAAAGTATTTCAGACAGCTCTTCTTTGTTGTTTGAACTGCACATTCCATGTGAATTATTGGGAAGAAGCAAGGCTGTGGATATGTTGTTAGAACACCTGCAGGATTTTGTTTTTAAACTTGCCAATAGTGAGACAGGAGAAGCAAATAGGCTCTGACTGGTGGCATATATTTTTCAGTTATATCTGAAAGCATATCTTTAATTAAAAAAAAAAAAAATTCCTGCAAATAATATTAATCTTTCTCTTGAGTTTCCTTTTGAAAAAGACATGGTAGTGGTATTTGGCTGGACAGAACATCTAATAAATGGAATATAAGTTCATATATTCACTGTCATTTAGTATTTTTTCCAAGATTACCCTTTTGTCATACCACCGAAACACTACTGTTAAAAGATTTCGTACTATATATCAGCACTCTCACTGGAAATTTTTGGGACAATGAATAAAGGAATCTCTACTAACTTGGAGAGGATTTGCTTTAGGAGTCAAGATGATGATGAAGAACTTTGTTTCCTCCATGATTAATTTATTGACATTACTGCCATAAATAGTTGGCCTCTTTGGCTGAAAGATCAGGAATGGGATAAATATATATATTGCACATTTTGGACTAGCTGATTTTACATTGACAAAAGCCCATACAACCATGGAAAAAGTGTGAGAAGTAAAACCTTGACTCTTAATTTCTTACTACTCTGAATTATGCTTAAGTGGTACAGAAGAATGAAGGTTCTCCACATGTTGCTTTCCTTATTGTACAGTTTGAAGCAGTGCCTAAAAGTCACACTGTCCTTTCTCCTGTCAATCTATGATGCAAGAGGAAAAACTGCTGTCTCAGAATTGAAGGCAAATGCATCTAAAGTTCAGGTCACCCTGTGTCTTTGTTAATTCATTTAGCAAGCTACAGAATTAGGGATGAAGATTTGTTGTGTCTTAGGAGCATACTGCCCAATGAATGCTCTCTTCTTAAGCATTATTTGTTCTGCTGTTGTACCACAGTCAATTATCTGTGCTTGTGCTGACTCCCTTTATTCATTTTGAAATTCACTTCTGTGGTAGTGCAAAGTGATGCACAGCTAGCCACTACTTCTGTCTGTCCCCAGAAAAACTGTAGCAACAAAGATTTACAGTAATAGCCACTGAAATTGCCCAAGGCATTCATTCTTCAAACTTTCTGGCTATATCTATATAAATTAGTACAGGGATGGTTGAAAGCCAACAAATTGTGTCCAAACGCTGAATTTTATAAATGTGTTTCCTCACTGAAAGGAAGATGAATTTGGTTTTCCTCTACCTTGTGGAAGTTTGGCAAGAGGATTCATGGTTTTGCCAGGACAGGGAGGTTAGGCTTACTAATACCAAAACTTTCTTAGGAAAAATATCAGTCTTTCCAGGACCACAGGAAAATGCCATGGTAGAGGGTAGGTGACTATTAAGGGACAGAGATGAGAGTGAATAAGGGGCAGAAGTGGACAAGCAGCAATAAGGGTGCCCAAGAAGGAACAAAGGAACTGTCTAGTAAAACAATGTGAGGAATGGTCCTAGGAAATAGGACCCCCAGGGCCAGAGAGGGCACATGTGGTGTGTAGGAAGGAGACACCTATATGGTAGCTCAGGAAAAATATGTCAAAATGTAATAGGGGTCTGAACAGGCCCCAGGTTTGGGTGTCAATGGCAGGAGATGTCTAGAGGCATACTAAGGCTGAGCCAAGAAGGAAAGGAAAGATAGATTATTACACTTCAAAGAAAGAGACATAGAATAACATTTCCCCAGGTAAGAAATACCCTTCATATCAAAGGGAAGTTTGATATGTAAAATCAGGGCTGAAGAGTTTAATTCTGCTCACAAAAGAGTATTTTGCAGTGAGGATGAAATATAATTTTTTCAGTTGCCTCTCAAATTCTTGTGGTTTCAAACAGAACAGAGTTAGGCATCTTCCATTTTAAATTTGAGTATATTTCTCTTCCACTTGTAAACATAAATTAAATGTTAGGTCATCTTACACTGTTTATTTCCAGCTGTACTCCTGGTGCAAATTATTTTATGTATTTGTTAATCCCAGCATGGCCTTCTGCACTGGCTCACAATTCTTCTTGGAATAAATCCAAGATACACTGTATTATATATGCCACTTTTAGAGAAAAACTCTTTACAGCTGGGGAAAAAAAAAAAAAGATCACTTTCAATTTGTGTTCAAATTCTTCTGTCTTAATTAGCTTTGTTTTGTGGCTTAAGGAACCAGATTTTACTTCACTAATTAACAAGGCAGACTGCCTTATCAGCATCATTCTTCTCTGTGTACACTTAAGTATTGCTGAGCTCTGCTGTTTTGTAATCTGCAAGCTTTCATTTATTTTAAACTTTGTTAGAATTATATTATGCAAATTATTAAATGCAAATATTGTTATATTATCAGTTAAAAGTGCCAAAGTGAGAATAAAAATAAAATAGAGTTTGAAAGGGCAAGGTGGAAGAGATAACATGAAAAAATGAAATAAATTAAATAATGCCCTCAAAGTACATATGAATATAATATGTATAATATATATGTATATATGAATACTAATGTCTTTAGTTAACTTCTTTTACACTAAAGGCATCACTGTGTAAGAATAATGAAGTAGACTAACATGGATAATAAATGTAATTCTCTATGTTTTATGCTGACATATTTTCTACAATGTCACCAACACTGCAGTTTTGAAGACAAATTAAACCACAGCTATAGACCAGAGATTTACAGTTTACAGACCTTGTTCTTAAAACCATATATGTTTATATATAAACATCTAAAAAATTCCACTAAGAGCCCTTTGTGGAAGTGTCTAAATGCATAACTCCTATCAAAGTCAATGGGATTAGACAGTCAGGGCAAGAGCTGTAAAGGGATTCAGTAAAATTCATAGCTGTGGGAATTCACAGCCTTGAATCTGACACCTAGATTATGTGTGAGCTGAAAAATAAAATAACTCAGGCACAGTTGTGCACTAGAGTGTCCAAAGGGTATGGCATGGCCAGGATTCACATGAATACAAAAAAGTCCCTGGCTCTAAAACAGGCTGGCCACATCTAAGCATCCCTACCAGCAACATGTATCCCCACACAGTATGCATGAACTTTTTGAGAAAGTGGTCTGAGCACTTTGTGTGAGGGACAGGGATGTGTATCAGGTGAACATTTCAGATGGCAGCAGGAGGGCACTGGAACACACAATGTTGTTTAGTCAGACGTGATGCAAGAGTCTCTGCCCAGTTATCCACTCTTGATGAAAAAATGTCATGTTTGGTGGGGAGCTGCCAAGTGTAATTGGGGAAAATAGAAAGTTAACCTTATGATAACTGGCTTATTTTGCTGTCTTTGCATTTAATTTTGTCCACCAGTTGCTTGGCTCCATGCTCCCATCAGCAATATGATAGCATAGTAACAAATTCCTACTTCATTCTCCTTCACCTGACCATTTTTTTTCCACCCTGGAATATAGTTCTCAGGCTGTGGCCATACTGTTGTAGGAAATGTACCAGGTGCAAGCCTTTGGAACTCTATCACCCACATCATTATATAGTTAACATGGACCTTGGCAGCCAGCGAGCACTCTCCCAGAGCTATGCACAGCTGAGGAGCTGGCAGAGTCTAGAATCTTTCACCATTTCTGTTGCAATCAGGAATAAATGTTTACCACTCTCCTGGACACCAGATTATTTTCTATGTTGTATGAACTATCAGTACACATTGGAGACAAAGATTTTCAAGTGGTCATTTGCAATCACCTGAAGTAGTGGGATCAAGATCAAGCTCAGCCCCCATTATTCTGAAATTGGGGCAATATTTGGGATCCTCTCTGGTACAGCCATTTCTCACAGCCAGGACCCTGAGCCAGAGTTTGAAGGACACCTCATGTCAGTGACATCAGACTGTCAGAGAGCATGTTACTTTGGGACTCACATGATTTTACATACCTTCAGGCTAAGAAATGGAATAATAAAAGAAGAGTAGTACAAATGTTTAAAGGAGGCGTGCATCATAGCATAAAATTCACTGAATTCCCTGGAGGGGAGACCAACAGTTGACATTACACTTAAGGGTGACAGACAAGTCCTCAGATATATCCTCAGAGAGACCAGGCTCTGCATGACTTCTAAGGATCTGTAATCCTATCAGAATTATCCAGTTCCAAATTTCACTGCTTTTTATTTCTCAACATTCTACTTAAAGCTTAGGAAATAGAAGGAGAAAAAAAAATTACTACATTGTAAAATTAGTTTTAATGTGTTCCATATAAAAATACTTACAAATTGTTAATTCCTAGTTTTCAAAGTATTTACATTCTTGCCTTTACTTGTTCAAAAAACCCCAAAACAATGCAACAATCCCTATATTAAGATCCAACAGGCAGATGTTCCACAGGAAGTGGATTTAAAACTCGTCTGTTGAAGCATCTTTTCCATGACAAGGATTCCCAGCCCTTGAGATCCTGCAGAACTGGTATCTGCTCTTGTGCCACACAACCTGTAATCTGTAACACAAGGTTAAACATGAATCAAAATCATGCAGGTAGACAAAGAGACGGGGGAAGTCATGGCCACCATAAGAGTCAGAAGCTTTAGCGAGGGTTACAAGTCGATTAAACCAACTGTTGCCACTAAAAACACAATTTTGAACATATCACTTACCTCCATTTGTTACCAGATGGTGCCTGGACTCCAGCAAAGAGAAGCTTTAAGGAGAAATTTGATGAATATGGTATCTTTAGAGACTTTGACCACACACATTAGGTTAGAAAATGGTTTAATAACTCCAGGAAAAGCAAACACTTGGGTGATAAAAACTCACCATGTTTACAGACCAGAGGGGATGGATGACTGATATAAAAACTGAAATACCCCAGCAAACTATTTGTAAAAACAACAGCTGGAGTGTGAATAAAATCTGACCAAGTCCAACTAAAACCAGTCTGGACAGAATTCAGTATTCAGTCTAATGTTAATAACTTGTAGGTGAAAAGTAGATAAATAATACAGACTCAAAGTGTATTTATTTTTTATAATCATATTGTTGTGGCTATAATACCCTAAAAATATCAACCAGATTTACTTTGAAGGCTACAATCTTGCATGTTTCATGGTTTTTAGCAACTGCATGAACCACTTGCATCACACATTTTATTCATACCAAATGATATGAGACATATTACAAAACAATTTATTTAGAAAACGTTGAAAAAGACATGTAACTGATTCCTAAGCACTCTGAGTCATAAACCTTAATGAAAAATGTTGTATGGAAAAGGCCAATGCTATTCCTCCACAATTCAGGTGTACCAGCTAAACAGCTTGAGTTTGCTAGAATATGACTTTGCTATCTGCTTTCAAATCCTGCTTATTTGTGAGAAATTACTGTAAATTTCATTAACATAATGACACATCCATCTCTGTCAAATAAAAATCATTGATATAATAAATAAGGCAGGTAAGTTGTTCAGATAGAGTAAGCACAGCCTCCTGAGTTCTCAGCTAGAGTGCAAGGAAAAGATTTTCCCAAATGTTAACCTTTTCTGTAACCTTCCAACCAACTTTGCTGTGAGGCGAAGAATAACAAGATCTTTTTCTAAAATAAATAAATGTATATGTATTTATACACACACACACACCCCCCTTATATACAAAACTTCTGAATTTTTTTGTTTAAATAAACATGTATTAACAAAACAGATATGCATAATGGGCAGATGAGATGGACCTTTGAAATATTATCTTCTCCTACATTTCCTAAGCAATAAAGAGCATCTAAATTATTAATGTTATCAATCTCCTTCAGAGGAAGAGATTTATTTTGCAAATTCCAGCAACCTTAATCAGCTGAATTTTTAAATACCCAATGTTTCTGTCTTCCTTTACTGTTTGTTTTCAAGTGTTGATTTTATTTTTTTTTAAATGCCACAAAAGAGGAAAACAAATCACATCTTATATTAACCCATAACCTTTTAAGCTACAGAAACAGACAGGTCATTTTTTTTTTTTAGTGTTGACATTCTGCATGTGTAAGAAAAACTTATGTATGTAGATTCCTCTCACAAGAGCTTCAGGGCATAACCCAGACAGAGAAGCCATCACTTTTCCATTCTGCACCCAGGCTGCTGACAAAAGAATTGTGCAAATGAGCCTTTAAATCCTTAAATAGTCACTACACAATGCATGAAAGAATGCAGCGCGGGACAAAGGGCAATATTCACAGTTTATCTCAGGGTGATGGATCTGAATCGACGCATGAACATGGGTTTGTTACGGGATGGAGTAGGCCGAAAACCCCTACTGAGAACCCAGTGGCCACAGTCTGTAATGCAAACAGTCAGGCTAAGTCCTTCACAATTAGGGTAAATGGAACTGGCCATTATCTGAACTTCAACTTGTTCTCATGATTGATATGGGAAATGAAAAGTTGTATATATCTCTACAAAGACTGAGAGTTTTCATCTCCTGACCAATGCTAGGAATTGGTAAATTCATATTTTAATGCAGAAATTCCTATTCTATATTTCCATTTTATAAAAGAGATTGCACTTTCATCCACATTGCAATGGATGTTACCAGTTTTGTCGTTTTTCTAGAATTTCAGCTATCGATGTGACACAAAAATAAATTCATGATGCTGAATCTGTACAAAGACTATGCTGTCTATACTGACTGATAACCTCTATGGACAAATACCTGTTCATCCACATCTTTCACACCTTCAGCCTGTTGTCAGTCTGTATAAATATTCATAGGTAACCAGCAGCTAAAGTGTTACTTGTCTTGGGGCATTCAGCACTTCAGGAAAACCAGGGTCCTTTAAAGACTAGATATAATATAGAGCATTTATAAGTAAATGCCTTTTACTTATGCTGTCCATAACAATTATGAAAATACCTTATATTAATGTTTCAGGTCTCCTAAAATACAGGAAGTGTAAAATCAAGCTTGACATAATGTATTGCAGAGAGGAAAATGTTAACTTTTTAGTGCTCCAACAGGGAATTGATGGCCTGGAGCAAGGAGTTGCTGAACTCTGCCCTTTTTTCTCCATTTTTCATCTTGAAGCAGCAAGAAGGGAGAATATACAACTACTATCTGCAAAACGTGTTCAAACTCAGCAGTCAAATCATCCACAAAGCATCGAGTGTTCATCTGTACTTTTGGTGAGGAAGAAATTCTCACTAGCTTATTAAAAACACCCAACTTAAAAAAATCTCTTTTTATTGATATCTCACCTGATAACTTTTAGGGGTGAATAAATTCAGGTAACTTTCCAAGAAATGTGATCTGTGAAGGGGCATATGATTTCACATAAAGACCTGCATGAAGGCCACCAGGACAGCCAATGAAACACAGAGACTTCAAGAAACTCTCTTCAAAGCAACCCTATGTATTCAAGTATACACTGCATTCAAGTTGGATGGATTTCCCTTTTGTCTATAGTCATCAGAGGCAAGTGACATCTTGAACGCCTCAAGAAGATTAAATAGCAAAGCTCAGTCGGAAGCTTAAAAAAAAGAGAGAGAAAAGAAAAGGGCCAACTTGGCCATTATGGAGCTGGTCCTTTCTTGTCTGTGAAAGAGCTTTCAAGGAGTACTATTGGAAGAAGAAGGCCCAGATAAAGAATACAATGATGTTAGAAAGGGAGAACTCCGAGTGGAACCAGAGGGTGTGGGTTGTGCTGAATGAAGGATTAGTGCAGCTTCACAGCAAAGAAAAGGGGAATCCTAGTCAAGATGAAAATGAGGAATTACTTTTTTTAGACTCCAGTTCACTGAGCAGCGACAATGCATGATGGGAGGTACTTGACATAACACTCTTCCAGGCCATGTTTGCTCTCCATGTGGGACCAAGAAAAAACAACAACAGTGGCACACCAAAACAAAACAGTTTTTAACCTAATAAACTTACTCAGAAATCCTTTTCTCTAAACCTTGGGTTTTATTTACTATTGAGTATCTGTATGTTGAACCAATCACACATGGGAAATTAGCATGCCAGATTTGTAGACAATATACCTTTAAAAAGCCTGTATTTTGCAAAAGATTAAAATCAATGCATTCTTATTGCACATTATAGGAAAGAAAATATGTTGAGTGTTGAATTCTTCACAGTCATCAGAAATAGTTACCTTCTGGAAATCTTACAGCAAAGTAGAAGGCAAAATGATGTGGAAATAAAAAGCATTTTGGATTCCTAAAATAAGTGTACAGCAGTCAGGTTGATTCTGAGTTAGGGAAAGGACGGTGCAGAAGTAAGAAGGTACAATTTAATTGTACTGAGAGATGGGCACATATCTTGATTCATGACTATTAATATTATTCTGTGAATCCCTGAGCTACTTTTCCATGAGTGAGGAACCTGCAGTCCCAGAATCACATTACTGGTTGTGACATAGTCAAGGTGGAAAAAAGGGCAGGAACACATAGTCTCTCTGACAACTTGTTTTTAATATGATACAAACACATGCTTCAGATTAGGATGAGAAGCAGCAGGTTAGGGGCATTCTGGGGATGTTGCTACTTTCACATCTCAAAGGGGAAGGAGCAATAAGGACTTCCTTTACCTGTTGGTGAAATCATTATGGTAATAGAGGGCAAAAAAAAAAAAAAACAACCAACAAAAAACCTGCTCTACTTCATCTGCTTCCCTAAAGTGTCAGGAAAAGCTCAAGCAGCTTAGGATATTACAAAGTATTAATCTAGTGCAGAAACCCCTGCTGTCCTTATGGACTAGGGACCCTTTGCTGAAAAGCTTTCTTCAGGGCTTGATGAAAGTGCTGAATGGGAAAAAAATGAAAAGAAATCATTCCGTTTCCTTGGCTACCTCTCATTCTAGGCAAACATAAGGTTTTATCAGGGGCAGGACAGAAGTATCACTTCCCTCCAGTACCACACCAGCTCATGAAGCTGTTAATGAGGATGTCAGAGGGTACAACTCAAGAACAGCTGGAACAGCACAAAATTGATGAAGCAAAGGGATGCTTCTTCCAAAAATGTATGAATCACCTATGCTTGTGGTGATGTGTTATTTAGATTAAGAAGAGAGAATTTGTTGTGTTGGAACAGCTTGGTTTGACAGGCTTATCCAGAAGAAGGTGCAGAGGAGGCATAACTACTCTCTAAAATGTCCACAGCAAATATGAAAACATTAAGGAAAGGCTGGCACCTGGAGAAATGAGCTGTGTCTGGGAACACACTTAGGAAATCAGAAGGTTCTTTTTTGGTCTTTTGACAAGAGTCTCCCAATGGCAACAAGAACAAAAAGTAACTATTTCTATGGCTAAGCAGTATGTATTTATGGTATGACTGTTGCTGTCAATAATTAGCTAGATGTGATGAGCTAAAGCTGAGGGAACTGAACTGAGGTTTTGAGCACACACAGTCTTTTTACTTGCTAGAACTGCTCAGGTTATGATGTGGTGTGAGGGTTTTAGAATACAGCCTGACAATCTGCTCCCTTTCTAGCTTGCTTCTTATATTTGTTCCCTTTTCTTGCACTATCTGTTCTTTCTTTCTACTTACTGGCTGCTGTATTCTAAAAGATTGACCACAGGAACTGGATGGTGATAACTTTCCATGCACACTACCGAGAAACCAGAAATTTAACAGTCCACATAACAAGGCAGCTATGTGAGAAGGTGCTATAGATGCCTCTGATCTCCAGTGCAAAATCCTGTTTTGCCCTGTTTATCCTCTGACCTCTTTTTGCTCACCTGTTTAATAGAACACCTTGGCAGTCACTTGGGTCTGCACAGCAAGAAATTGATAACTGAGTGTTTGACATGGTGATTGGTCAGGACTCAAATCTTCTCCCTCATGCAATCATCAGTTTGGAGAATTATTTCATCAGTTGCTGCATCACTGGAAATAAGTTTTTAGCTGTTTCCCAAGCTTGGGAAGAATTCCTGATTTTCAGTGTCTACACATACACACAGAATGTATGTGGTGCATTGGATAGGCAATAGTTCTGACATATGGGTATTGCTGGATAAGAAATTTTTCTTTCATTTTGGAGATACATATCTTTATGTTTACTTTCAGAATTTAAATAGCTAATTCCACTACTTGTTTATGCACTTCCTTTAGGCAATACCTTTTTTTTCATGAAAGAAGTGTGATATTTTCCTCTGGAAGGGATTATAGTTTTAAAAATATAATATCAAATTAAATAGAGCTATTCTCAAGGCACAATATAGGTAATGTGGATAAATAGTTTTACCAGTGGAATTTCCAAAAATTGAGTGGAGAGCTTTTGGTTTACATAGCAAGAGCCTCACTCTGCACTGCAAGGAAGAAGCAGTGAACTGTGGAGTTCTAAAGTACCCTGAGGAAGCTGAAAGAGCAGAGAGATACCAGCTCTCGATTGTGTACCCTGATCTAAGCATAGAAAATAAATGTTTTCTTGTAAATCCAGATAATTCTTCTGTAGAGATTGCTATTTGACAGCGTTACCTGAATGTAATGGTCCTATGCTTTACTACTGTATCTGTGTTGTTGAGCCAAAATCCCAAAGTTGGCTGACCCACCATGTTCCCCCCATGCAGTCTGGTGCCGACTGCTCTGACCTTCCCAACCTTCTGCTTGAAGGCAAAGAAGAGTTGAACCAGCACCTGTCTTCCATGCCCTAAAAAGATTTTTTTCCAAAGATAGCCCAAGATTTGTTTCCCTCATTACAGTGTAATGAAGTGTATCTTTATGCAGCAGTCTGAAGTGAGGAGTCTTGATTCCATTACTGCTGTGATAACCCACTAAACCACAACAATACACCTGGGGGAACAATGGCTCCTTTTTCTCCTCTGTTTTTTAAAAATATATTTTTGCATCATAACCATCAAGGCAATATAACAGCTTGTGACAAAGAATTAAAAAATAAAGAGCACCTGGGAAATAAAATTATTTTCACAGTGTCCATGTTAACATTTTTCTTGCATTTACTCCAGAGTGTTGGGTAAGAAAATGAGGTTAATTGTGCAAGAAAATTCTTACAATTTTATTCAGGGGCACCAATGTCAAATGTTTTCATTTGTAATTTGATGATTTGGGTGATCTTAACATCATTGTAATAAACAAAGTTTCTCTTTGATTAAAGGAAAAGCAAAGTCAATAGAGGACAGACATTTTCCATACATACTTTTACTGAAGTTCATCCTTTCCTTCAGTGTAAAAAATCTCTTGAATAAGAATGTGACAGATCAAGAATTTTAAATGACATTGTATTTTGCTTAGGTGTACCAACTATAACATGAAAAAAATTTAACTGTGCATTTTATGTTAACAGTAATGAAAATGAGTTCCATGCTATGTCATAGCCAACATACAGAAAGCAGAATCATACTGAAGAATTGGAATTTTTCTGGCCTTTTATTTGGTTTTGGCATCAATAAAAGTGGGACAATTCCTATTGGAATGGACATGAGGAGGTCCAGTCCAGCTTCATTCTCAGAGCAGAATTGGATATAAGGTTAGATAATCTCTCTGTTGCATTTGTCAGTGTACTTGAAGAATAAACCAACAAAAATTTAAAATGTTTTATTTTTTTTGACTTTCACCTACTTTTACTCCTTTTCCTCCACTATTACTACGCTCAAACCTAGAAATCTATACACTGATATACTATTTACACCTAAACAATCATTTCAACTTTGAATAATCAAGATCCTTTAATATAGCCCAAATTAGTTTGCAGAGCAGCATGACAGAAGTTAACACAACTATTCTGACTTCTATTTGTAAGCACAGATAACAACACAATTGACAATTAAAATAGAACATATTCAAATTGGAATCACTTTATGGTTGATTAAGCTGCACACTATAACAAGCCATGTGTTGTTATGGATATTACCTTTGAGTTTAAAGAGTTCCTCTGATTGCCCAAAGAGTGCCTGTGAGGGCAAGAACTCATGCTCTGAAAGTATCATTTTTATCATTTCAAAGCAGAATGTCTCCAGGGAAACTGGTGTTAAACAAAATATTTTCATAAGCTTTATCTGTTTCAAAAAACAAAAAAGCAAAACCCCAAAAACCCCACATTTAAAAGCAGTTTTCAAGTAGTGGATTTGTCTCATTCCTGTATGCACTGGTGATATATCTGTGGCAGTGAGAGGGTTCAGCAACCTTTGTGATGCCTTGCATACAGGTTAGAGTAGGGGATTTTACCTCATGGATCTAAACAAGACATCCAAGAGTGCTTCATCAAGGCCCTGGCCACAAATCTTCCCTGCCTAAATTCCCCTCTACAGAGGAATTAGATCTGGAGGTTTGTGCTGCTGTAACTCTTCTCCAGTTTTACTTTCTGTCAGTATGGGCATGAAAGCAAACTTCTGCTGCTGGCACAGCATTAGAAATCTGATGCTACCAAGCAGAGACCTTCATTTACATCTGCTTCAGCTGGCATGGGGAAAAGTAAGGACAGGCATGATTTCAAACAGTTATTTTGGAAGTAGCCTTTTAAGTTAATTTTGCATGGAAAATATCAGCACAACTTCAAAAGGGTTGAGAAACAATGAATCAGCTCTTTTGCTTCTCAACGTGCTGAATGAACTCCACTTAAAAAATGAATAGCAATTTTCAGCTAGATTTTTTTTTCAATCCATCTCCAAAATTTCCCCATGATATTGCTACAACTGTCCTTCTCTTGACAGGCTGCAAACAGTAAATGTGTCATTTCCTCTAAAATCATCAACAGGCAGGGGAAAATCTTGCCAGAGGGAAGAGCCTTGCTAAAGCTTGATAAAAACTGTTGATGCTCCCTACAGGTACTGGCATGTTGGAGCTAAAAATATGTATTTGAAGCAAAAGCCTTAAGCAACAAACCCCCTTTATGAAAATGTTTCAAAAAAAAGGTACTAAAAGGTACTGAAAGCATCCACATGACTGAAATTGCTTGATGCTAACTCCATGACTGCAGCAATCAAAGAGAAAGGCTTAGGGTGTTCTCTCAAAGCAGCAATATTTTGCAGCTTCGTTGACTGGAGTGCTTTAGAGTGACTGCCTCCAGCATTATCTCCATATAATATATTACTGTAATGACAAGGTATAGAGCAGCATGTTTGCACTATTCATCAGCATAAGCAGTTTCCTCCCTTCAACATTAGCAGCAGCTGACTTTTTACTGGCATAACCCATGAGGAACTTCTAATCCAACTCAACTAACCCAAAGTTTCAGAAGCCTCTTTACCTTCTGTAAAAGATGTGAGAAGGAAGCTAAATTTTGGGGAGCAGATACTTCCTTTCAAACTAGTAGGTAATTTTTTTTTCAAAATAACACCAACAGTACAATGGTATTTTTAGACCTTGTACAGTTCATGGAGCTTTTCAGAGACACAGAGGTACCCATTCCACAGCACAGAAGCTGAATCAAAAGTGTCCATCAGAGCTGACAGGCTCCAGGACACATGGCATAAGCACATCACAGTCTGTCACTTTTCTTATAAGCACACACAGAGTATGAGAACTTGTTTTAACTGCCTGGTGATATGCCAGATATGCCAGGCCCTGCATGTGCCAGGGCATCTTCTGGCCATGGCTGGTCAACAGTTGCAAGTTTGATGGAAAATTTTGGTCTTCAGGGTGACCCTCAATTTATCTGGCATATTTGGTGTGGAAATTAGTTGACATGGTTTTGCCTAAAAAGCTGAATTTTAACTCCTAGCTCCTAGCTCTAGGCTCTCAAGAAAAAATTCTCTAATTGTGACAGTATGTTATTTTGCCAAAAAAACTGTGAATGTTTCCCATTTCTCATGTTTTGCACATCCTTTGTCCCTTTTCTGGATTTAAAACTTCTTGTGAGGTACAAGCCCAAAACAGAATGCTGAAATAAAATAAACTGAAAATCAAAGAATACTTTGCACATTTTTAGACACATTCGTCACCTAATTTAATTACCCTCTGTCTCACTTCTTTCATTAAGGTATTCACACTTGAAAGTGATTCATGATGAGAACATGTCCAGATGAATAACTTTCAGCTAATGGACAAATAAAAATTCATTTTCACTCATATTTAAATGGGTAAAGAAACTATTACAAATCATAAGTTTCCCAGATGAAACAGATTTGACACAGATGACAAGTAGGTATGGAAGGCATTCAGTCTGAGTAAATTTCTACATTCAGGACAAAGTTTCAAAGCATGGAAAAAAATTGTGCTGTCAGTTACTTTCCAGTAGGTTGTGAAAAACAATGCTCAGAATATGGATGCAACCCTCCCATCCCAACATACGTGGATGGAAAGAAATGGATTAACATTTGCATCAATTAGAGGCATTTGTGCCTCAGAAATACAGGAATGAAATAGATGTTATCCATATCTAGTTGTGGTTGGAGCTATAACAATTGGCACAAGCTGATGGCAGTTTCATGAGTCTCCAAATCATCTGGAAAGACTTCTCAGATGCTAGAAATGATTGGAAAAAAATTAAGGATGGTCCTCTTGGTATTTACAATATCTGAGCTCTTCCAGGAGAAAATCCAATCACGTCTTGCTCTGGTCCTGACAGAAAAAGGAAAGATGCAGAGTGCCAGATCTGTATCTTGAGTTTTCATATCTACAGGAACAGCGGGAAGGATCAAACTTAGAATATAATTTTGCTATTATACAAGGAACAGTTCAGACTACGGAGACAGAACAGGTTTTAGATGCCTGAAGACCATTAGAGTTACGGACTTCTGGGAGGATGTGTGTAGCCACAGTAGATGGAACAGTAGGCTGCCTTGGCTGAGCAGCAGAGATTGACCTGAAAAACCTAAATATTGTTAAAAACTGAGATTTCCCTTTGAGAACAGGGACACACACACACACACACACACACACACACAACATTTTCACATACAAGCAATCTGGTCTTTTGGTGGCACAGAGCAAACAGCTTTTGGTTTATCTAGTTCCTGAAATCTTCATGAACCAAAGGAGCTTTCTAATGTGAACACAGTAAATAAAATAAAATAAAATAAAATAAAATAAAATAAATAAAATAAAATAAAGTAAAATAAAATAAAATAAAATAAAATAAAATAAAATAAAAAAATAAAATAAAATAAAATAAAATAAAATATAATAAAATAAAATAAAATAAAATAAAATAAAATAAAATAAAATAAAATAAAATAAATAAAATGTGGACTTAAAGCTGAGACAGCTGTGGAAGAAAGAAAAGTCAGGACAATCTGTTTAGTATCCAAATGCCTACTTTCTTACTGGTAGTCCATCAACTCTTAATGATGTATTTCTATTCAAATACATCACAAGACAATTTCCCTGCATTAGGACCTTTATGGATAGATGTTCATTCTGGCTTTCAGCTTTCAGCTCCTTTGGGAGGGTCAATGCTACTGTTTAGTTCTTGTGAATCCCTCAGTTTACAGTGAAAGGATGACACTATCATTCTGTTTAAAAGTTAAAATTTTGAGAGGTTTTGTACCTGAAAAGCTGTTCTGAAGAAACTATAGTTGAAAGATTACATTGTACAAAGTAGTAAATAAAATATAAGATAACCTCATATATCCATGCTTTTGTTCAGTTTAAGAGTGTTTGCTGGAAAACTGTACACATTTGATTTGAGAAACATTTTAGAAAAGCACTATTAAAAAAAATTATTAAAGAAACTGAAAATACTGACTCAAGCTGACCTTTCAGGATGATAGGCAATATTTTGACGATAGTAGGGCTAAAACCACAAACACTGTGAACTATGGCCATGATGTGTTTGCTCAAATTGAAAAATCTGTTATAGTTCCTTTAGGTGTTTCAGTGTTTCTTAAAAGCTCATTAGTTCTATTTCCTATTAAAGAAAGAAAACCCAAACCAAAGCAAAAGTGAAACTATTTAAAGAAAATTGTTAATTCTATTAGGTCTAGCAAAAGAAACAAACAGTGTCCACAGTTTCTTTTCTCCCTATAAACTCTCTCAGTTAGTAGGTGTTTCTAGCTAATTAGACTCAAAATGGGTGTTAGGTAGTAGAACAGGAATCTGGAGTAGAAATAGCTAAAACTTTCACAATTATTTCATTAACAGCTGTGGAAATAAACCTGCAGTTACCATGGCTCATTCAGCCATCTCTGACCTGAAGCTCTGCAGAATTATATGCAAGTTATAAAGTCCAAATTCAGCTAAAACTCCTGGCTTTCCAGGTAGGCCTCAATATTCCCATGGAAGATGGAGATCTGTGTGTCTTACACCCCCTCAAGTCAGATTGATCTGATTTGAGCCTTCACTTAGTGTTAAGGCATGCCTAGCCTTTGGAGTCTGATTGATCCTGCACATTATCAAAGGCTGTTAGAGGTGTTCTGAATTGCACAAAGGGATGTGTTTGCACCAGTTATTTATTTGAAGGTCAGTCAAGCACTTCATCCATTCTGGCATACAAACTTTTAGAATTACTGGAAGTAAAATAAAATTCAAAAGTCCTACTTTCTAAATACTGCTACTAGGATGTAGCAAGAGATAGGTCATGCCCTATCCAGAAGAGCAAGATTTCTACATGTTTGAAGAATGTCACATTTCTGAATATTTCCCCACAAATGCCTCACTGCTGGGACTCCACTGGCCGGGTCAGAGAATCAATTCAGATTTTTCACAGGTTCTGAGGAAGAAATACGTCAGGAGCAGACGTTCCACTGAATCCCTGAATGCACCTATTGCTCCAGAAGCGATCTTCTGTGCCATAGTACTTCCACAGGTGGTAGCATAGGTAATGAATGACAGACCTGAAACTTGGCTTTTGATATGTCCCTGCTGGCTATTCACTGCTTGGTTTCCTTCTGCCCTGGGCTCCTGGGTATCTTACATGAGCCATCCAACTGGTGTCATTTAGAGGGCAAAGAGATAAACCATATGTGAAAAAGAATAAGATAATATGCCTTTATCCCTTTCAAAAAAAGGAAGTCAATGTATAGCAGGTCAAAAAGAATAGATTTAATGATTGAGCAGCCTGATTTCTATTTGAATTGTTTTACACCTTCCTAGAAATAAATCTTGAAAGGGATACTAAGATATTTCTCTTTTTAAGTGTGATTTTACTAAAATGCATTTTCCCTAAATGCTTGTAAAAGGCCCTTAACCACTCAATTTAACACACATTAAGAATTCCTTTACTAATTAAGAAAAAAATTGTAAAGTAATTGCTAAGTAATGGAAAGAGTTTAAGTGAATTTTAAATGAAACAAGAATAGTGTGAACTTACCAGCAAGTATCAGAACAGTTGAGATATAACCTGACCTGTAAATACACTTGTATTCTTGGAAGCCACATTTCACTCCTGGCATTATACCTGTACCACATTTTAAGGTATTAAGAAGTCCCCCAAATCAGCCTAAAAGTAACTCTAGGTTATCCTGGATGAAAAATAAGAATCAGAGGATGAGAATAGTAAAATTAATGAATTCATTAATTAATTAAGCCATTACCATGGTTTTCACTATCACCTGGTCTTGCATTTCCAAAGCAGACTTCCACTGCTACACTACACAGTGGCATCCCATATTGATCTCACCCACTGAAGCTTTCAAGCAGCCTGGAATCTGGTCTAACCCTCACCAATACAGGCATGTAAAGGTCATGCACATGATGTGAGATTTGCTGGCCAAATGCATTCTGTGTGCCTCACTCTGCAATGGAACCTGACAGCTAACTTTAGCCTGCTTGGTGCTGGGTTGCACTGGGTAAAACAATGCAGCCTCAATATTTTATGTTAAACATTGAATTTTCCAAGCTTCTATAATCCTGCAATCTACAGCATTCCTCAGAAAACCACAATGATGTGGTGGGCCAGCTGAAGGAACATTAAAGAGACAATATCTTTAGTAGATTTAGTAGTTTGCCACTGTTGTTTTAAATGTCCTCCAAAATAGTCTGCTGCTGGAAGCTATAAAAAAGTAATTTTTTCATATGTCTCCTGCATATCTTAATATACTTAAATCATCACATTTCCTACCATTTTGTGCTTTTACAGTGACCTAGTATACATGTTTGCTATGGAGGTGCATGTCTTTTGTTTAGACATCCCTTGAAAAACAAGACATCCAGCAAAATTTACTGCTAGAGCCATTGAGGATCCAACTACTTGCAAATTTCTATCACTAACATATGTAAACGACAGAAATAATGGCAGAACAAAAATGAAATTAAATGGTCTCATGCAAAATACTGCCAACTGCACTCCTTATTCCTTGAGGTAGCAGGAAGAAAAAAGCAGAGCTGCCCTACCTTGTGGCAGTGAGCAATTGATCCTTCTGCAGAAAAAATTCTGCCCTTAAAAAGTATTAGATAATTTTAAGCTGTTTTATCCCTTGATATTATATAAGAGCAATTTTAATTAATTCTTAACAGTTAAAAAAAAAAAAAAAAGGAAAAAAGAAATGAAGATTTGTGTTTCTTAGGAATGCTAAGCTGTACAAAAGCTCTGGGCTTTGTTTTTGGGCTGTCATTCTAAAGGAGGTGAGGACGGATTATAATTGCACTGTGGGGCCTGAACAGAGGACCCCTGTAGGTAGAGCAGGCCTTTCAATCTTCTGATCAACGGAGCTGAAACAAAAATGCAGGAGGGCTGTGTTCCCACGTTCTTTGACAGTTTCCTGCTGCAGATAGCGTCCTTTTAAACCTCCCTTATGCTTTCATTATGCTGCTGAAATAATGAATAATTTGCCTCCTCCACTCTTTGATATGCATGGTCAGATATTATTGGGTAAGAAGCAAGAGGGACCTTCCTATAACCTTAATCCAGTTCACACTAATAAAATGATTTAGCTGAGCATTCTTGGGAAGCAATTATTTTTCTTGAAGACAATGACTATCAAAAAGTCCCTAATGGGCAGAGGCAGATCAGGTCACCTCAGCTTTCCATTTTCTTCAACATGGGCAATGTTTGGACCCTTAAAGTATGAGCTCCCTTCTGCAGTTTTGTCACAAATACTCAATCATTACTGTTGCTGAGTGTAGGGTTAAAAATGAATTAGGCTTAATTTTGATTTATTCAAGTGTGCAGTTATTGACTGTGAGAGGTTAACTGTACTCTGAGTTCTGTGAGAGAAAATCCTCAGAGGGAGAAGTATGCTGGAGAAATGTGAAAAGGTACTTCTGTTTCCTAATGGTAGTGATGAGCAACTTATTTTAATTCTTATTCTCCTTTTTGTCATTAAATTATGAAGCTGGAATTCTTGAATAAAAGAGCCCCAGGATTATTGTGTTCTTAAATTAATATGGTATTAATGAAAGACAGATTTATTAATTTAAAACACTTCTCTTTTTGAGAAAAATTAATGATAGTTTAAGCAGATTAATATTCTCTTTTATATCTCGAAAATCATCAACAATTACAAAATACATTGGCTGTCGAAAAATAATGCTTCTTTTATATTATCTGGACTGATCCAAGAGTCTTTGCAACAATCAGTTGAATTGACCTCATATTCCTCTTGACACAAAGATCATGTGTATCCCTTTATTACTTGTGACTTATTATGATTGCTGTTATCATTGTTACTTAATATAATTGTTAATATTCTTAACAAAAACTATCTGGCTGATTGCATCTTTTAAAGACAGGCAGATATGTGCTGATATTTCTAAAGACATGTAAATGCCTTTTATTCACACCTTCTTTTATTGAAATGATATAATTAAAATGAGCAGAAGATACGGGTCACAGATTCATTTGCATATCTAAAGTGTAGCCTGATCCTGAAAAAAGCAAACACTCATCTTAGGTGCAATGAAAATTTATAGCTTTTTATGAGAAAACAGAACTTCAAAATAAACAATTTCAGTGAAGTCCATAATACTGTGCCAGACCAGTATGGCCCTGTAGTGTTGGTTACATGCAAAAATCTTGGTATTAAACAACAGCATAATAATTAAATTAAGACAACTTCTCAAGGCTATTTAACCACAGTTCATATGAAAGACTTTCCAACAAAGTCTCCCTATGGTTATCCTTAGCAATGATTTTAATGACCTCACTGAATATTTTACTAACAATTTTGGCACAAAAGGCAGGAATTGTTCTGGTCCAAATTGTTGAATCAAAAATGGGTGAACTGCAAATTTAGATTCAGGTTTTTAAATTTCAGACATTTAGATGTCAGAGGTTCAGCAATAAGGGATAATCATCCAACCCTTGTCTGAATTAGTCCCACCATTGTTAATTTAAAGGTAATACTATGACTCCATTCCTAATTTACATGTCTGCAAAATGTAATTTTGGCTGGGCTCAATCTGACTTTACAGACTGATAAGGGTTGCAGTGTGAGTTTAAAACAAGTAACAGTTATGAATCATCCTGGTAGAGGGACTTTTTTCAGTACAAAATTGGAATCATGTAATTTTAAAAAGTCATAGTAATATATCACCTGGAATATTCCACATAGCCCTGGCTATCCAAAGTAAAAAAGGACAAAATAAAATAAGTGCAGAGAATGTCTTTTTTTCTTCTGAGCAAAGATAAAGTCCAAAAGCCAAGGTAATTTCAATTATTCTGTGACTACAGCAGGGAGAAGAAAAGTTAAGTGTTGTCTGATGAGAACCAAACCCTGCAACTTGGATAAAACTTAAATACTGCTAACTATGGATAGTATGGGGAAAACATTAACTTCCTTCTCTCTAAAGTGTTCTCCATCTCTAATCAAGTGTACACCACGAAAATGTAAAATATAAATTCTTCAAGTTTGAAGCCATTAAGTCCTTTCAGTGCAGAGCTTTGAGAGAATTTATCAGCAGAGCTTTGAGAGAATTTATCAGCATTTCCTAGATGTGATGTGACATCCTACTTAAAAAGCCTCATGTGCTGTGTGGCCCTTGTGGACATCTTTGCATCACACTCCTCTCCTACACTTTGGTAACCAAGATTAATTTGGATGCAACTGTCTCACATCCCAGCCTGATGCTCCCAGTCTCTCAGTTCTTCACCCTGTCTCCTTCCTCTGCTGGATCTCTTCCTATCATGAGCTGTTACTAGACTAAAGTATCAAGATGCCAATTAATAGACTTAGGGGCAATGGTGTGCATTATAACATACATAGTTTGGATATCCCTTCACAGACAGCTGCTGCTGTCCAGAATAAAGAGTGAACACCACTGGTGGAAAAGGTGCTCCTGAGAGAGGAAAGATGCACAGAGACAATTGATTACAGCTGATCAGGCTCCACCAGTGCAGCAGGAATTGAGAAACACCAGCCAGTTGCAGGCTTCCACTCTTTCACTGCTGTGGTTGCTCAAATTAACCATCACTGAAAATTGAATAGTTAAATTAATGTGACTTCTGGTTAAAGAAATGTTTAACATGGCAAAGTTAAGTACACCATGATACTTTAGTGACCAGGTATAACTACTCATAATTCACCAAGCTCCCAATCATGGATTTACATGGCAAATTTTCACAATTAACTATTTCAGAATTGGAAAAAAAAATATTAATTTATTAGTGAATATGATATAAGAACAGAAATATTTCTATATCAGAAAATCATATGATATTTTACCTAGCTTTGAGTAGACTATTCGCAGACATCAGCAGCAGCACAGAATTTATAAATCCAGGAATCCACAAAACCCCTTCACCTGCTTTGGAGAAGTGCACTGGAGAGTGGTACATGCTCAGTATTGAGCACTCATTAACCAGCATTTTCATCCTTCTCCAAGGTGAGAAAGTGATTTCCATTTGCTTTCTTCACAGCAGCAAACTGTGGAGTCACAATCAGGAGAACTCTCTGGTCTGTTGTGATCACTTAAATTAGAAATTTTCAGGAGCCTAAAGGTGCATTAGTATGATTTCAAGTCAATGAAAAATTTGAAATCTCAATATCACGATAATCCGTCTCTTGAAAAAAGTAAACATAAATCTCAGACACTTGGACACACAAAGTCTATAAGCCAGGAAATGGTCACTGTTCATCTTTTAGGTTAATATGAACTAAGAAAACATTTAACTACATTTTTCTCATGGAAAAATATAATTCTTAAGAATTACTAAGGGAGGTGATGAACATTAGAATACTTAGTCTCTATATTTCCATTGAATGAGGTATTGAGGCTTATTTCTTTTTCTGAAGGATTTTAAGAAAACAAATGTCCTTGAAAATGTGTGAGATCTGATCTTGCTTTAATATTAGAAGGATTTTTTTTACTATCAGGTCATAAAATTCCTCCTGCAATATTATATCTCTGGACAGACAAGGTCATGATGCCAGACACCTTTGAAAGTCTGAAAAAATTCCCTGTATTGTCTGATCTCACTCCCATCAATGCACATCAGCTTCAGTAGTACAGTATTTTTAAAATTCATATACTCATCTGTTTTGGTCAGAACCAGACTACGAGTTTTTTTTCAAAAAAATTAAGGAAAAGCTGCATTCAGTATAAAAGAAAAAATATAATAAATATTCTGATTCATGAAGGTCTTCTTTCAGCTGCTACTGAAATGTTGAGCACTAGAAATAAAGAGAGAAATTGAATAAAACACGCATGTTTTCTTCCATTTTTCTGTATGTATCCATCCAAAAATTTTAATCATGAGCTTATATTTCCCTGTCTCCAAAAGTTAAATTTTTTCTTGGCCTATTCTCATATAAGAAGTTTCTTCCTAAAAATCTTTGTATTACTGAGGACCAAGAGCATGTATACCAGAACAAGAACAGATTTCTTCCCAGCAGACTGGGACAGTCATCATCAGACATTAGATATTTTTTTCCTTTCCTATTCAGAGCAGCTAAGGGCTTTGGGGTTGTCTGTGCTGGAGAAAAGGAGGCTGACAGCCTCTTGAGAAGGGGACATGGAGAGAGAGGTGCTGAGCTATGCTCTGCTGTGATAAGGGTGCATGAGCATGGTTCAAAGCTGCTGCAGGGAAGGTGTAGACTGGACATAAGAAAGCATTTATCTACCAAGAAGATGGGCAAAACCTGGAACAGGCTATCTTGAGAGGTGGTTGAGCCCTAAGCCTCTCAGTGTTTAAAAGGCATTTGGACAATGCCCTTAATAACATGCTTTAACTTTTGGTCATCTACAAAGTAGTTGGATAATTGGACCAGATGATCACTGCAGGTCTCTTCCTACTGAAAAAATCTCTCCTCTCCTCTCCTCTCCTCTCCTCTCCTCTCCTCTCCTC
>NC_031770.1:101318429-101390154 GCF_001522545.3 Parus major
CCTCTTTTTAAAGACTTGTCAGGACATACTGTGATTAGGAAGTACAGTAGTCTATGCTAGTTAACCAAACAGGTGGATAGACCCTCCAGAGTCCTCTCCTCTCCTCTCCTCTCCTCTCCTCTCCTCTCCTCTCCTCTCCTCTTTATAGATGATTGGAATATATGAAGAAGGGCTGGAAAAGTTAATTCATGGAGAGGTGTGCAATTGCAAATGTCTCTATAATATGAATTTAGTCTATTTTTTGGCTTACAGTAAAGCTCAACTAAGAAAATATTGTTATTATTTATGAACAGTTACTCCAGACAAGATTTCTTAAAAGAATTCTGTGATGTTAGGAAACAGAAATCTTCAGTCCATGGCAGGTGAGTTGTTACATGCAATTACACCAGAAAAACAGAAAATAAATAAATAAATAAGTAAAGAAATAGTACTCTTTCATACAGTGATGCAAAATCTTGACAAGTAATCAATTCAGTCCAATTCATATTAGGAAAAATGGGCCCAGGAAAAAAAAAAAAAGTGTAAAAGAATGAGATGATTTAGACAGAATTGGGTACCTGAGATATAACAAGGTTTATATCTAACCTCACTGAATATTTATCGTCACTATTCCCTTGACATTGATTTTAAAAAAAGGTGAAGAACAGCACAAAATATTTGAAAAGAAAATATGGTATGTGCAT
The DNA here is from genome assembly GCF_001522545.3 of Parus major. Classification (NCBI taxonomy): domain Eukaryota; kingdom Metazoa; phylum Chordata; class Aves; order Passeriformes; family Paridae; genus Parus; species Parus major. The sequence goes on from NC_031770.1 coordinate 101,319,113, forward strand.
ACTGCACAGTAGGTAATGTTATAAATACTAAGTAATCCCCTTTGTAATCCCCTTACACTAGTGAGTAAGGTTACATCATTTAGTGATGTCAAGAATGAATGTTTTTGTGTTAGACACTGGTGATATGTGAGTACTAAGGATGAAATTCCTCTTAGGTGACCCAAAGATGCCACAGAACAAGTGTGTCTAAAAAGTCATTCTGTGCTCTACATTTGTCTCTTAGGAGAACTCCTATGTTTCCTTTGTCTTGATGGTAGGCTGAATTTATCATGCCCGTGGGCATATGAGACCACCCACCCACTGGCCCCTGCTATCTCTGTGAATAACCTCATCTTAAGAGAATTCCACCTGAAAAACTCATGGTCTGGGTCAGGGACTTCAACTTTCTGCCAAAGAAATAGTATTGCATGAGCTTTATAGAAACACAGTATCTTAAGATACTACACTGCTGCCTCCAGAGGCAAGGCCTCACCTGATGGTAGTTAATGCAAATATCTCCTAGCAATTGTTGCCATTTCTTGGGGTGAATAAACCCTGTAAACTTATGTAAATACACACATTACTCAAAGAAAATAGATCTAAGTCCCCATCATCAATGCCTGCTCCAGACAGAGACTGGCTGGCAGGACAGGAAAAACGGTGACCTTTCAGCCAAGGAGAAAAAGACCAAAGGACCAAATTCCATTTAAAAGAGATTACTGGGAAAATTTATGGGAGATGGGCACAGGTAGCTCTTAACACTGCCTTCTGAAGTATGGAAAAGATACATGTGAAATATAAAACTTTATTTTTTACACATCTTTTCTTAACTCACATGTATGTATCAATGTACACAAACACACAGGACCTTAGAAGAACTGCTTTGGGCCCTGAAGAAAACTAAATATTCCCCCTTCCAACTGCAGTATCTCCTCTACACTCTTTCCTGCCCACAACTTCTCCAGCTTCTCTGTACTCAGCATCCCTTCTCCATATTGTTTAAAGATTACATAACTTGTTTATACATTTCTATGTATATCTACCTAACCTTTTTCCATATTTATGTGCCTTAATTTCCTTCAGAGCTGTGTGTCACTGTCTCTATTTCCTAAACTTCTTGGACTTACCATTCATCTGCTCTTGCCCATATCTTCTCCAGACTTGAATCAGCAGAGTGCAGCCAAGAGTTTCCCACCATGTTGCCAGCTGAGGGAGAAAAAGCAGATCTAGGTGAGTGTTAGAGGTCACAGCATCTTCTGCAGGTCACCTTCTGGTCATCAGCCTTTTGCAGGGGGCTGCAAGTCACCCTCAAATCAGTCCTGTGGCACTTTATGTTGTTCAGATGGACTAACCAAGCTGCATTTTTATAGAGAACTATCTTTTCAGCCTCCTGCTTGTATCAATATGGTAGATAGTAGGGGAATATTTAAGAGAGGAAAAATCCAAATTTTAATTTCTCATTTTGCTCAAATCAGCAGCAAACTTCATTTGAGTTCAGGTAATTCATATATGCTGCCAGACTAAAAGAGAGGATTACTGCTAATAACAAGAATGTTATTTTTATTTAGGGAAGTGAGACTCTGGACCCAAGGTGATTTATTAATTGCATGTAGAAGTCACTGGAATAGTTTGAGGGCTCTAATGACAATATGATTATCTGCAGGGAAAACATTTGTCAGTATTTTCTTCACACTCTTTCAAGCCTGTGTGGGAGAGTGAATATGTTGCATTGGAAAATATTCCCAACGACAGGGACAGAGGAGCAAGGAGATGAAGCAATTACAGTAGATGGGAGCCTGATGGGTTGGAATGGGGGAGGGGACATTCACTCTGTGACTACAGTTACTGTAAGAGTTTAGGACAGTTTTCACATATTTATCCAAGATGGCCTTTGAAGTGTCTTGTGGGTAACAGTTGGAGGTTTGCTGTCACTGAGAGTGTCAGGGAACCCTGAAGATTTATAGCACAGCTTTTTCAGCAGAGGGTAGTTGCTGCTACAGGAGAGTCTGAAACAGCTTTTTAATTTTTTTAAGATGTCAAGAGCCAATGTAAACAGATGCAGTGTTGTCCCAAAAGCTGAAAATAACAGTAGTTACATACTCCTTGCACTGGCTGGATGGGTCTGTAAACTTCTGTGCACCTTTTCTGTGTCTCTGGGACATAAAATATTCTATCAGTGCTGAGGAACCAGCTTTAGTACCTTGTTTCCTGGCTTTGCAGCCTGAAACACCCCAGAGAGAACATTGAAGAGCCACTCAAAAATCTGGTTCACTTCAGATACCTAGCCTAGATGTTTTTTAACCTCGTTATGGACATTAGCCCCAGGAGTGGACTCATGTCCATGTGTTTACTGGAGCACCCACTGGGCCACTTCAGAGGTGCCTTGGACACTGGGGTTAATACAGAAGGTTCAGTGTCTCATTCTCCCATCCACCCCTATAAGTATTTTGTGTACCAGAGAGCTTGAAGATTCCTTTTCCAAGCTTGCAGCTGCCAGCCCAGAAGGACCATGACAGTGATTTGTGAGCACCTGTGCTCAGGTTCCTTTGCAGGTTCCCTCATTAGTCCTGAGTATGCCCAGTTGCTCCCCAGCCTTGTTCCCAGCAGGTGCAGAGATGACATGCAGCTTCCCATTAAAAACTGTGTGGGATCAGGGCTGTGAGTAAAGCCCAGCATCCCTGACACTTCTGAGCTCATTCATGTTTGTCACTGTGTATGGTAAAACCTTGCTAGGTTTTTCTTACTGAGTGATCCTCTTAAACAAAATCAAGAAATCTTCTTCCACAAAGCAAGAGAGGGTCAGGCAGACCCCAAATATCAGAGTGAAGGATGAATTCTTTGGTTTGGTATGAGAGCAGACAGTGCATGAAAAAAGGTGGCAAAGGGGTCAGTAGGGGAACACACAGGATAAAATACTTTCATCTATTGTGCTGGGGTCAATAGGCTCCCATCAGGAAATCTTGAGCCCAAGATTAATTACTTGTTGCAGTAGGTATACCATTGTGCTCTGGAAGACACTGTGGTGACTTTAGGCATCTTGCAGATTTCTGGTTCACACGATGCAATCCCATATAAAAAAACAATAGTAACTAAGAAAGTAGTAGTGGGTGGTGGTGAGATGCCTTTTAGCTCTTTCTAATCAAACCCTTTTCAAACACATCTCCAGCTTGGACACAAATTATGAGAAACTATTTGTTAAATATTATGAAAGGATTTCATAGTAATTCCGAATTACATGCCATGGCTATTATGTTATTGCACTTAGTAATTTATATGACAGAAAATATTCTTTAAAAAAAAATAAATCTTAAATCTATGTACTTTCCATGGATTTTTTTAAAATTTCTTGATTTACCTGTCAAAAATATGGATGACTCAGAATTTGAAAATAAGCTTCAACCCTATTTTTGTCACCATCCAAATATATGGTTCTCGTTAGAGCAACTAGACATAGATTTTGTTGTAAATTAACATTTTTTCTAAAAAAAACCCAAACCAAAATAAACAAAAAAAACCACCCCAAAAAACAAAAAAAAACCCCCACAACCTGGAGTCAAATTCCATATTCCTTGTTTTGGGTGAAATTTCCCATGAAACTTAAGATTGTCAATACTTAATTCTTAAATTATTGAACAAGAGTTTAATTCTGATTGTTATAAAACAGCAAGATTTGGTTTATATGGTATGTGTATATTTTAATAAGCACTTTATCAACATTTTAGGTGAAGACAATTTGCATCAACTGATTCTGACTTCTTGTCCTGAGCTGCTGAGCTGCATTTTACTGTGCTAGATGCTGCACCAGAACTGATAAAATACCTGTGACATCCTTAATTTTGTCTTTCTGACTGAGATTTGCTATATTTGTAAAGAACTTGTAAATAGGGGCTACATATTTATTATTACTTTTCATGTGCATATTTAAGTATAATTTCCAGTAGGCATATTGTCTAGTGGTTAATCTACTTAGACTGTAACATGAATTAAGTACACTACAAAAATATAATAATTTACTAAAAATACACTTTAGGAATCAACAAGAAAGATCATAAAGTAGCAAAGAAAAAGGATTAAAATTCAAGATGCTGTACTGATTATAGCTCATAATTTGCACTCTTAAAACTAAGGATGTCTTAAACACAAATAAAATAATCTATTCTGCATGTAATTTGGAACGTATTTTCATTTATATTAAGAACTCCAACAAACAATGAAACACAGATAGCTCTATAAACTACTTACTCTTCTTAGTTGAATGAAGCACAGTCTCCTGTGGGGGTTTGTGTCTTACTGTTCATTGCAAGCTCTACTTGGAATTTCCCAGGGGCTGGACACTTGCAGTCGGGTACCTGCTCTCTGCTGAATTATCAGGTTCTGCTGCTGTGTCTTTTGCCATCACAGCACTGGAAGAGACTTCTAGGTCTCCTTTTGACCTTGTTTTCCAAAATTTTAAAGAGCTTTTTAAAAGTTTCATTTCTCTATCAGATTGATTGATTCTGTCCAGAACGTTCAAAAGTTATGGGAAAGACAAACAGAAACAAAAATGGCTAATTTGCTTTTATTCACCTATTTTTTAGAAAACTTGCTAAAAAAAATAAATCCACAAGACAGAATATTTTTCTTATTTTCACAATAAATTTTACACTTTCTTTCTATTTAGGATACCTTTTTTCCTGTGGGAAACATAATTTTTGCTATTGTGCTCAATCTAGTGCAGGGACCAAATGAGGACCTATTAAAGGACAGATATTGGTTTGCTGGACTCTCAACCACATTACTGAATCTCAGACCCATCCTGCCCTCTGTTTGCTTCCAGTGGCCCCACCAGACAATCTAAAGTGACAGAGAGGCAGAGTTGTATTGCTGGAATTGTGAGGAGCAATAATGGGAAAAAAAATCAGTAAGGACTTCACAGAGGTCTTAGTGATGCTGGACATGCACACAGCCTGGCAGTAAAATGTACTTGATTATTTCCTATGGCACAAATGTACCATATGGGCATGCAGAACATACAATACAAGCATTTCAACATGTGTAAACGATTCTTTCTTTCCTATTACCGTGTTTATCTCATTAACATTAGCCATGCATCCTTCCTTCAGCTATATTCCAGCTGTGTGTGGCTATGGATCTACTGGGAAGCCCACTGGTTGACTTGCAGCCAAGGTGAATTGTCCTACTTTACTGTACCATTGCTGGTGATTGAGAGGCTGCTCTGGACTATCTGGGTTCAGTGGAAGTAATTCTATGCCCTTTGAGAGCCTTTAAATCATACTTTTTAAAGTCTTGAAGGCAAAGAGATATTATTAGATCAAAATGTTTTGTATCAAGTCAACATTTGCTAGCTTTTGTTTGCTGCATAATCAAAGTTGTGATTGATACATAGCTTAACCCTCTGTTATAATTTTTAATCTTCTGTTATATATTAAATGTGTTCAAAGGAAAAAATCACATGCGTTTCTTGAACCACTGACTTTGATAACATTTTTTTTACTTACAAGCTGTTATTCAGCATCTGTTGTGGGAAAGAACACACACATTCCTAGATATTTTTCATGGTCTAAAGACTTTAAGATACAAGGAAGAGTGACTCTACTCATATTAATTTTTCTGTCATAATGCAAATCAGGAATGATGTTTGCTGGCTGGAGCTGAACAAATAATCAGTAGAAAACAAAGTATTAAGTGAATTTTGTCTCTCTCTATTTCATATTGTTCATGGCCGTATCACACCTCTTTTCTGAAATAAACTAGTTGTTGGGAATTATTTACTACAGCTTACATTAGGTAGATTTTAGGCTGCATGCCTCAAGATGTATGTTTGTGTATGTGATTGCAGAAACTGTAAACTGTACAGGAGGGCCTGTAGAACTGTTAATTAAAGCTTGTTTTATAATAGCAGCTCTGCCCAAGTTTAGACACTGCTGCACAAGGCACCTCAGGACCTAAGCATTAGATAACCCAAATGGGAGTAGAAACCACAGGTCCAAATAAAGTTATTAAAAATCCTGGACAGAGTTAGGTGAACAATGGCACTGACGACAGGAGGACACGAACAGAGTGATGTCTAAGCCAGATGGCATAAAGTGCTGAAAAAAATAAAAAATTTAAATCCCCTCTTCTGTGACACATTCCTGCAAGAAATGCCCTGATGAGCTTTAAGACCCTCGGTAGGAAGTTTGCCTCATTATTCTCTGTTAAAATAGACAGGGAGAAGAAAAGAGCAGTAGCACATGCCTGCTATAAATCAAAATACTCGTAAAAATGGAAGGGCCTCTTTCAGCATTAAAGTTTCAAACACATCTTTCCCTCTCATATGGATCCATAAAGAAAAAAAAGTTTTTTTGCAGAAAGTGTCAGTTCCTTTGTCCTTATGGTGAATGTAAACATCTTGAATGCAATGTAAAGTGATCTATTTAAATAGAAAAGATAATATCAGAAACATATTAAAACACTGATGAAAGACTAAGTTCATAGTGTAGAATTATTTCTGTTTAAAGCCCTATTAAAAAACCAAAACAACAAAAGTCACATTTGCATAGGAATCACTAACAAGTATCAGTGACACAGAAACTGTCTTGTGACCTTATACCAAGTGAGCTGAGCTAACCTGGCAGGTAAGGGAAGGTGTAATGCTGTAATAGTGTGTGGAAGAACCTAGTGAAAAGTGTAGGAGAAGGTGAATCTGCCATGTTGCACTGATATGAAAAAGTTTTCTATTCTGTCTCTGCCTGTTTAGTCCAGTTGTAACTGTGGGGCAGGGGGTATTTCTCTCTGATGTTCTGAACAACTAATCCCATGTTAAGTAGATGCTGATTTCCCTTTCCACTGAGGACCTGTGAAACAAAGTCATCTGTGACAAAATTAAAACCTATTTCCTCAGACTGACACTAGACCCCTTATATTTATTCAGCTGTCAGAATTTATTCTCATTCTTTAAAGAGGGTAAAGACCCTGGGAGCTTCTGAATTGTTAAAGCTGAAGGTCATGCTCTATAGTCTTATGACTTTTATTATAAAGGGCACTTTCTATATTTTAAAGGGATTGACCAAAATCTTGCTGGGTTAAGACACATCTTATGTAAAGACTGTGAGGTCAACTTCTGCTCTGAGTTATGCCAGTGTAAATCTGGGATAATTTCATTACAATAAGTGGAGTCAATCTGGGGACGTAATTATACTGTTGTTTTGGGTTATGTGATACCTATGGAAAACAATGAGAATTAAGTGCATAAACAATATGATAACTAAGTTCTGAATAGGAAAGTCTCACCAGGACTGATGCTTAACCTGGTAAGCATAAAAAATAGATGTTATGAATAGATATAAAAACATAAATATAATACTATAGAAAAATAAGAATGTATATGTATATTCATATGTATATGTATATACTATGTATATGTATATAGCATGTGGCAGAAAAACAGCTATGGAGAAATGTTTCCAGTTTGTTTGGTTTTTTTTGTTATTTCCCACCAAAATCCTCAATTCATCAAATAGCTGAAGCTACTGAAGACTTATTTGATTTTATGTGGACACCGGATCCAAGGTGAGAAAACCTTTATTTAATTGTTTGTGGAAAAAATTATGATAATAACCACTGGGGCTATATTTTCAAAATCAGGGAAAGCCAGAGAAAGGAATCTTGCCAAAATTTGAGATATGGTTGCCAGACATTACCAGAAGTTTACCAGGAGAGAGACACTGCATATCTCTCTGTTAACAAACAGCAATGAACAATGAAATAAACAACAGGTGTCCAGAAGCCAACTGAAATGATTTTTCCATGTATGCAGTACTAAACAATTTTTAGCACTGTTAAACAATTCTTACCACTAAGTCCAAACTGTTTCTTGGGAATGGTCCTTGGGCTGTGATGGCTTGGGAACTGTGCACTCAGAAATTGTGAATTTATCAAGAGCAAAACCTTGCTCAGGACCATTTCTCTATTTCAATCATTTAAACTAGAAGGTCTAATGCCTAAGCCTCTTTAACCAGGAAAAAAGAAAAACAAACAATAAATGAAAACTTTCAATTAAAATTCTTTTTTTTACCCAAAATACCATTTTTGTACTCTACAAAAATGTACAGTTTTGTATATTTGTTCACAACAAATCCATTTGTTATTATTTTGGATTCATGGTTTTACAAACAATATTAGAATATATCTCTCCTCTTCCAAAAATCATGAATGCACTGTCTTAAACATAAACACACATATTCTCTCATGGGGCATAGATTTGCTTAAAAATACATGTAAATTATTAAGGAGAGCAATAGTTTTTGCCACCAAATTCAGAAGATTCCATAAAATATTGTATTCCATAACTGGAATTCAAAAGTTTCTGTTCTGTGTCCAGGGTATACACACCTATCAGAGGCACAAGACCCATTCAGCATGTCCCAAGCATGAACAAGGGAGCAATTCAGATCATAATCTGGTTCGTACTTGTGAACTCCACCAGTATTTTACAATATAAATACCAAAAGCCATAATTTTCATGCAGTGCAACTTCTAACAGTCTTGCTAAGTCTCTATCACCTGACGTAGATGTGGAAAAAAATTTACTCTCCAACTCTTAAACCACAAAATAATTATCATTTGACAGAACTTTTCAGAGATGGCCTGTGTTGCACTGTGGTGAAACACCAGGGAAAATTATGTTCTTGACTTTTGCCTATATTTTTTCATAGTATTGGCATTATAACAAGTAAAGAATAATTTCAACTGGAAGTCACCTCTAGAAATCTTTTACTCTGCAAAGGCCAGACTTTAAGTCACATCAGGTTGCTTAAGGTCATGACATATAATTTCCTTCTTGTCAAGGAAATACTTAAGGAATACAATACTCAGTTGGCTTTGCTGTCCATTTCTCTGGTCATTAGTTTGTAAATGAGAACATGATGAGACAGTATATTGAAAGCCTTCCTGAAGTTGAGATATTTAAGAAATTTCTTTCAGTCATAAGAACCTCTACAAAATGCCACAATCTTCATTATTTCTTGTGAAACTCTAGAATACAGATGTAAAAAATGTTTATCAGTTGTCACTCAAATTCAACAGAAATGTATTACTATCTTACTTAGAAACATAAAAAGGCATTAAGAAAGTGTTAGCATGGTCTGTGATTTCAACTTACACAGAAGGTCATCACTGTATTGGAACCATGTCTGGATTCACCAGTTTAATCAAAAAATGTACTCAAACTGGCATCCTTGTTCCAGCCCTGTAACAATTTCTTTAGACTATGGATATAGTTAGGCTGAATCTTACATTTTATTAAAGACTTAGGGCAAGATTGCTCCATGAAGTGGTATGAGACTTTTAATGAAAAGGAGTAAGAGGTAGAAGTGTAAGATCTGAGTTAGCAGGGAGCCCAGGGCTATACTGCTTTACTAAATAACAATGTCAGTGCACAACCTCAAGTCCTGGGCTCTTGGAAGTCAGCACTCCTTGGTTGTTAGTTTGTCCTGGTGTTGACAGATCAAAGCCTGCACAGGATTTCAGAAATATAAAGAAGATCTCAAGGCAGTATGTGTGAACCTGAACCTGGTCTCTCTTTACTGAAGAGCCATTTGGTATTTTCCCAGTAGGTTTTGCAATGTCAAAGCAATCTTAATAATTTCCTACATGCCTTGTATGTTGTCCCAGCCCGTGCAATGCATATCCTAAGAATCATGCCATGAAAATATCATTTCAGCAGCTGCTCCACGTCTTTCCCATTAATTTGCACATTTTGACCTAGAATTCACTGAAAATTTATAATTATATCTTAGTGTAAGAAAGATCACATAAATTACATGATCCAGAGGAGATACTAAGAGAAGTGTAATGGATGTGAAAGAGCTAGTTCTAATCAACATAGACACAGAGGCTTGAGATAAGGGATTAACCCTGATCTCCCACTTAGAGAGCTAGTCAGTGAGGCCATGCTTGGTACAGACTTTGTAGCAGGGCCCGTAGAAATAAAACAAGGGGTAATGATTTTGAACTAATAGAGGATTTGCTCACACTAGCTATAACAAAGAAATTTTCTGCAGTGAAGGTAGTGAAACACTAGTGCAGGTTGCCCAGAGAGGTGGTGGATGCTCCATCCTAGGGAAAATTCAAGGTCAGTTTGTCCAGGGTCTTGAGCAGCCTGACCTAGTTGAAGATGTCCCTGCTCTTTGTAGAGGAGAGTTGGATTGTATGGCCTTTAAATGTCCTTTCCAGCCCAAACCTTTCTATGATTCTGTGCTTCTTACATCAAGCCATGTCACAATGTCACAGCTTGAAGGCTTCTTTCTTTGGGAAGTGCAAAAATGCTGATGGTTTAACCCACTGCTTTTTCCAAGTTCCTAAGTCCTGATTCTCTGTCCTCCAAGTGTGTATGTACCTATGGACATGTATACACACACTCCTGCTACTTTAGATCAATTTGCATGTGTTACACTGCTGACTATCACCAGTCCTATATTGTAAAATTTTTTGTTTTCTAGACTTTAACATGGCTTCCTTCTGTGGCAGCTCTCAAAATAGAAAAAGGGCCTGCCACTGGCCTTTTATAGTTGGGCTTCACATAGTTTCCCTCTTTATCAAATGTTTCAGGCAATTTAAAGGAACCAGTGAGGAAAGAACAGAAAACACTGGGATTAACATGAGACATTCTATAGAATGAGAAGCAAGTCTTTGTTTCTCAGTTGCTCGGTAGTTTGTCTGGTTGTCGTTTGCAAGATCTGTGTTTGGTTAAAGTTTATATCATCTATCTGGGGGATGTGTGTGGAACTGGTGAGAAAAATTCCTGATGAAACAATGTTTTATAGAAATACGCTTGTTCACTGAACCTTAAGTGTTTATGTCAAAATATCTCAGGTGTGACAGATTTTCCTTCGACTCTAGGAAGGGTTCTCATTACCATAGTTATGCTGAAGGCTCCCAAGGTGGGATTCAAAAGGGAACAGATTTATTACTGTCAGGAAGATAAATACTGGGAAGAAATAATTATGTTATATTACTTCACAGATAAAGGCTAGAAACTATAATCTGCTAATGATAGCATAGTGACAAAAGCTAAGACAGAATTTTGCCAAAGTAATGGAACCCTGAAAAAACTATATTCTATTCCCATTAGTATTAGCCCAGTAGCTGTAGAAAGCAACTTTAGGTAAAGTCATCATGAATTTACTCAGTTTAAATTACATGAACACATAAACAAAATTAAGTCATCAACTAAAATTTTCAGTTTTAAAAAAGAATACTCAAGAATAAATCTTAGAATTTATATAAAATTTGCTGCTAAATTTCATAACTCCGTAACAGTAGCATGAAAAAATGGTCAGATGACCTTAAAGGGTCAGAAATTATATTGCTAGGTATTTTATACCTACCAGTCAGTGGGCAAAAATGGATAAATGGATAAACCATTTCTTCTAAAAAGAATATGAGGCTTAAGTAGAGGAACCATAAAGAATGAAGAAATGAACAAGTATACAAACAAATATTATGTCACAGAAATAAGTAAAAGCAATCAATTATACTTAAAAGATCAGTTAAATCTTGCAGCTATTGAAATAATTATTCATCTCTAAAAGTACCTTTGGAGGAAGAAACAAGCCTTCTGCTGCTCAGAATGACAATGTGACTAAAGATAATAAAACTTTGTTTGAAACAATATATTTTTGCCACATGTCTAAAAATTCATGAAGAAGCTGAAGATGGGGTAAAGGCCACCATCTAATACAAATGGGATGGAAATGATCACACCTCAAATGTGAGAAAAAGTCAAAGATCTCATTATATTCAAATGAAGAAATAGAATAAGCACTAGGATAACCTCCAGACTGAGTAAGCTGTCTCTGTAGAAAATATGAGAACAGATGCATTTGATGGCTAATTTCCAGCTGAAATAAATAATGAGCTAAAATAATTTTGCAAGGAATTAAAGAAATTTTTACTGTGCATTTTTGTGAAAGCTGTATTGAAAAAGGCTGATTTAAACTGGAACAGACACAGAAGGTAGACTAGACACAGGTAGCAGACCTAAAGACCTTCCCTGGTATCACTCACTGAAATGAATACTGAGGGAAGATATGATTTCTCTCCACAGGGATGTCATGGAGGCAGCAGGAAGGAAAACTATTATTTCAGATAAATGGCAAACTTGGCACAAGAATAAGTACAGACAGAATAGTCAAGCATAAATTTAAGCTGGAAACTGGCAGAAACTGCAAGAACCAGAGAAGGGAAGTTATTTGACTTAATCATTCAGTAAGAGCACAGGAACAATTATCTACTCGTACAGATAAATATTTTAGAAATTTAGGATTGTGTAATGCCTGTGATTTGCCTGTACTGGGGACTGGTCTTAGTATCATGAAAGTGCTCTTCTGAACTTATGTTCCTACTTTTCTTGTCAAACTCGTCATCATAAAAGTTCTTGCTGCAGTGTGTCTATCTCATACCACAGTTGCAAAAATAACAGCTTCTCTCAGATTCCTGAAAAATCTGTACTGAATACGTAAATAAGCAAAAAATTATTTACACAGAAGCCTTTTGATATTTGAAAACTAGGAGTCAATCTGGATTTTGTGCCTGAAAGAAGCTGCTCTCCAAGTTGTTAGTCCCATATGCTGGAAAAATAAAGATGTTTGCTGGCTGCGCATTTTCATTAAGTAGTTGCTCTAATCGTATGAGGGAGAATTAATCCCTTTACATTACTTTTCTACATCTCAGTCAGTCTCTCTAGGTTCACTTCACAGACAATGAAAATTAACAGACACCTTCAGGACTTGATTAATTTGTTTCATATGACTATAGTTGAAAGTGTAGGATGAATTGCATCCAAAACAAGCCCATTTCTTTTTCGTTATAAAGAAAGCACAGAGAAGTTGCATCCCTTCTTAGCTGCATCTATGCTTATAACTAAAACACTGCCAAGGCATGTTCCGTGGTACTGCTACTCAGTGATCTAGACTAGGAAATTATCAGAATGGTTCCTGTCCTGATTTTTTATCTCAGTCATCCAGCACTCTCCCCAGAAATTCCTGGGATTTAACAGGGGCAGAAACTGTTCCCAATGGGCAGTTTGGTTGCTAGTGGAATTTACTTCTATGTACACAGAGTGCTCTGTGCCAGCTGGCCTCCACAGCTGAGAACATCCCTGGGTACATTTTGTTTAATAGGATGGTGTGGCTGTGTTTGACAGACACCAATGTGTAGTGTCTCCTCTTTTGGAAATAAGAGCAGTGTCACAAAGTATAGTTTTGAGTATTATTTTAATTGTGATTATTTAAACTACTGATGTTTCAGTGATTTTGAACAATCTCAGTAAAGCCAACCAACATAGAAAGACAAAGCAGGATCCACTGGTCAAAGATTATTATAGTTCAGTGAAGTGTGGCTGTACTGAAATTGACAGTCTCCTAAAAATTCTGGGATTAAAAAAAAAAGTCCATTTCACTTTAAAAACAGTTAATGCTGCTAATGTGGATTTTCTTTAGCAATTTATTCTCTGGGTCATATACTCACAGCTACAAATTGTAGCAGGTTTTTTTCCTTACCTAGGTTTGCCAAGTTGAACATTTGCAACAGACAGCTTTAATATCCTCTTAAAGGGAAAATGGATTTGACATTTGAGAGCTACTGTCCTCATATGTCCTCAGAATCAAAAGCAGAGAAAAGTTTTAGTGATGTCACAAGATCAGTTGTTCTATTACAGACAACTGATGTCATTTTGTCTGCCCATCACCACTCAAAGATAAAGAATGCAGAAAAAGTGTAACACAATATTAATCATGGGGAAATTTTCCCCCCACTTTGAAGAAAACAGTTGTGATTCCTGATGCAAAAGTCATGACTAATGGCAGGCCTGAATGGAATTAATTTCTTTATGCTATTTCATGGGGTGTGTGTGTGCACAGCAGGGAAACAATGTGCAGAAATAGGACTTAAACTGAAAAAGCTCATTTGAAGTCACAAAAATTAATACCAGTTTTAATAGGCATTGTGTTTTCACCAGCCTTTCCTCTTCAAGGAAAATCACCAGAGAAGAGAAAAGGCACAGAAAAATTGCATACACAAGATCACAGATGAGTAAAAACCACAAATAAATCCCATCTCTCCTGACTCTCAGTCCAGTAGTGATTGTAGTTCTTCAGATTTCTTAAGAAACCAGAGATACCAGCTGTCTACCAGCAGAGTATTAGGGTATAAAGATATATAGGGTATATAATAATGCAGATCACATGTGTACAATAATACATGTTGTGTAGATATACCTAATTAAGCTTTAATGATTTACTTTTGGTACCAGCCTGTCTGTAATGACATAGAGCTTCAAAGAGGTGCAATATTTTCTTGAAAAATGGGGTGAAAAGTTAGGCACTTCATCTTTACTCAGTTTTGCATTGCTGTTACTACTTTGTGGTAACACCTGAACTAGCTCAGTTACACCTGCAAAAGCTGTGATATCTGTACTACAGACAGACCTAGAAAAAGTGGACTACAGTTAGAAGCTTATTATATAAAAATTACATTAAATTTTTTGATAATTCCTTAGCACTTCAGTTTATAAATATACTTTTTAATTTCTCCTCTGCTATCCCAGTAATAGACTGGAGAATCACTGTTGATAGCAGCATCATGGTGACATTCATGATGACACCTTTGTTAGGCTTTCTGTAGACCTATTTATAGTGTATTTCCTTCTGCTATTGTTCTTCTGGCTCTCAGAAAAGTAATTGACCAGCCCAATAAAGGGATAATTACTGGACCTGGGCCAGCTGTGGTTTCTCTTGAGAACTTTACAACAGCCAGCATGGAAGAGGGACTCTGTTAGATTCCCTCAGTCCTGTTGCAGTCAGGAAAGCCTAAGGGCATATATCACCTCATGTGTGGCTTGTTCTGTTTGCTTTTACACTTGGCAGGTTCTTAAGGCTCAGGAATGCACATCCTTGAATAAAAACTGTCTATACAGTCTGAGCAATCGTTACATCTGATTAGGAAGCATAAAAAGAAACACACATGTGGTTGACTCTGTTCCTCTGATGTCTGTGGCTTTTTGCTGACAGGAAGGAAATCCTTTCTAAAACTTATTTTTTTAAGAGTTCAAATAGATTTCAAACTATGTGAGCCAAAACTTGCTCTCATCTACATCCATGCACTCCTGTTGACTAGACAACAAGAGTGAAGGTTTGTCTACAGACAGAATCATCTTTGCTTTGTTTCTCTGAAGCATTTCTTAATCTACATCAAGCTTACAACAAAACATCTAGACTGTTTTCACAAACAATGTGCCTCCCTTCCCTCCTCCCCCAGGGCTTTGTTAAGTGTGAGTCCCAGCTGGATGAGATGTCCAGGTGCCCAACAGGGATGTCCAGAGATACATGGCCCAGGGCACTATCATGATCTTCTCTGTTGAATGGATTTGTGTTGGCTGTTTATTGAGCTAGCTCTCAAGCTGGTAAGTAGTCTGTATCATGTAGAAAATACACAAGACTTGCCTGCTAAGCACCTCAGCTTTATGCATGGTTTGCAAGTGCAGAAAAGCGCCATCCATGCAATGGGTAAGGCAGTGTGACCTCTGCATGACACCTCAGCAAGTACAGCACTGCAGCATTCAAGTCATAGAGTGAATCATTTAAGTTGAAAAAGACCTCTAAGATCACTGAGTCCAAGTGTTAACCATGAACTGCCAAAACCACCACTAAACCATGTCCCAAATGTATAATGGCAACCATAGAAATATTAATTCACGAGTTGGTTTATCATCTTGCATCACTGAAACTTTGCAGTCATAGACATGAGGCAAACACATCCAATGTCTTGAAAATGCCTGCTGTCTCTCTATGGGACCTCAGGAGTTTAGATGGAATGTCTGCATGGCAGCTCAGAAGTGCATTCCAAATATTCACCTAAGCCACTTAGATAGCTAACAAGGCTATAGGATTTCTAAAATTCAGTTTCTATAGATACTTAGACCTGGACCTATTCCATGCAAATGGAATGTCTCACTTTATTGAGACATTTAGGAAAGATCTCCAAAGTCTTGTCAAGATATTTTCTATTCTGGAAGTGTCAATTTCTCTCCATTAACTACAGACTAAGTGCACAGTGATTTCACTTCTGGGTCAGGTGTTTCAATGAAATACTTACATTTAGAGCTGAAGCTCAAGTTGGATCTCACCTCATCCCCTTTAAAATGCCACCAAGATCCAGTTTTGATGCTGAAAGACGATTACAAAAAATATGGCATAACAAGTGATAAATTGCATTATTTTCTGCAGAACAGGAACCCCATCCATCAAATATTCCCTAACCTGGATTTATGCAGTTGATTATTTCCCTGTAAGTCATCTTGCACTTGTCTCTCTAGGTAGCATCCTGCCATCCAGTTTTGCTCAGGTTAACCTGCTTGAGAACATTTGCAATTCTCTATTCAACATTTCCATAGTATTTTTTAATAACATGAACATCTGTCTTGAGTTAGAGCTAGAAATAAAACAGATGAGAGGCTGTTTTTGTACTAGTTTTCTGTCCATTTAATTTAGAAATTGCAGCAAGTTTTCTCCATTGATTATGTCAAGATTTGGCATACATGAATAGTAGGAAATTGTCCACTAATGTTTAGGTTCAGTAGCCATAATTGCCAAGTCTGGCACTTGCATAAGGTGATGCTACAATAGTTAGAAGTAGCTGGCTGATGTCAAGAAAGAAATCCAGATATTAGGAGAAAAATGCTTCATCTATCCTTTCATTTCATGCAATTATTACAATCAGCAAATGTGTTTGTGATGAGCGTCTAAAGATTTGTTTCAACATAAGCAAAATAAAAAGGATTTTTCTAATTGTACTGCAGAACCATTTTGAACTTGCATAATCTGAAACAGAAATTATCAGAATTTAAGAATAACTCACTAAATTCACTGCTTCCATTACTAATATAGTTATCTTAGTACATCATACACAGCCTTTACTGAAATAATATTAGTGAAAAATATTTCCAGTACAAGAATAAAGTCAACCAGAACTATTAACACATAATTTTACTGGGAATTTCACACACAGATCTACATTTTTTCAGGATTGTTGATTCTGTCAAACATGTTTCATTAAGTACTTAAAGGAAATGTCCATTTTTGCACTAACAGCTTGTGAAATCCCTGGACATTTGTGATTTCCATGTGAAAACCATTAACCTTTAAAAAAGACCTGTATTCCTTCATTTCACTCTTAAGGAGACAGTATTTTCTCTTCCTAGTTTCCCAGCTTTCGAGATTTTCTTTGCTTTAAAATAAACATCTGTAAGCAAAACCTTTCATGAAGTGATCCCCATTTAGGGTTCATAATGAGAAGACAAAAGCTGTGTGATTTGAGTTGTTTTGCATGTTGCTGCTAATATTTTGCACCTAACTTACCTCATCTCACAGTAATGTTCCTGCTTGATTTCTAAGGGAGCAGAAGAATCAGGAATGACACACAACAGCCTGATTCCCCAGTGTCACATAATCCACCCAAGGGCTTCGTTTATAAATAAAAAAATAGGCACCATACGCTGTGACTACTCAGTAAGTATTTGTGACAGAGCAAACTCATGATGCATTTCCTTCCCTCACTGCAATTTTGCTGGCCTTGATGACTGTGTAGTCCTCATTATTAACATATCATACGCTACACTCTGTCGAGTCTCAGAAAGATGCTGAGCAGCTGGAAGCTTGTTCTGAGTGTCAGAAGGGAAACAGCCTCCCATGCACAGAATTTTATGCTACGGCAATCCCCACTTGTTGGCAAGGCAGTGTGTGTGTGCATGTGTGTGTGTGTATGTCTGTGTGTGTGTAATGTCTGTGTGTGTGTGTGTGTGTGTGTGATGGTGGTTTAAGAAACTATAAATCTTTTTCATCTTGTGTCAAAAATGTCACTCAGGATGAAGGCAAGGAGGCAGTTCCAGTGCCAGCCCCTGACTTCTGGGGACTTGATTTGGCAAAAGGACCACACTCTTTGCATGTCCTTTCTCTCCTTCTTCATGCTGTGCATCATTTCAGCTGACAGATTTACACAGGAAAGCTGGCTCAGCAAGGCCTGCCGTAGTTGGTGGCAAACAAGAATATGAGGGAATTAACTTCTGGCCTGCTGACAGTGGCTAAATCTGCCAAAGCAGAGCTGGGTAATTTGGTTTCTTTCTTTTGTTGATTTTGTGCCAGCCCACAAGAGAGGATTAAGCAGCTAAATTCTGCATGGAGAACTCTACCCCTTTCGCTCAAATCCTATTGTCTTGATAGAATGACAGTAGCTAGTTGTGCCAATCTCTAACATCTTGCTGGCATTTCCCCAGAACATATCAGCTTTTGGTCTTTGAAAAGAAGGATTTGTTAAAGAACTAATGTTAAAAAGAAATGAAAAAGGACAGAAGAGGATGAGAAGCCATGGAGTAAAAGTTTTGCCTTGTATTAATTAAAGGAACAAAGTTCTCTAATCCTGATGGAGACTCTACAATGAAATGTGGGTAAGTCTCTAGCTCTCCTGTTGTTGGAGCACATTAGGAGTGTTCGTTCCCTGTTATCCACAGTATTTGTTTAATGCAGGAGCTATTCCCTATTGAGTTCTGAGAAGCTTTGCATTCATTTCACTCATTAACTTTGGGTTGAGAAACCCCCAAAATAAGGTCTTAATTTCTCTATTTGCAAAGTGTATTTACATCACAAATAAACTAAGGATGAACATTTTTTTTCCCCAAAGCATCAAATCTTCTCTGAAAGTGAGATAAGCTTAAGTGCTAAGGAGAGTGGGCAGCAAGGACAGTGAAGTTTTTGATTTTCTGTCCCAAATCCAATATTCTCTCAGAAGACTTAGGTCTAACATGCTTCCAAACTGTTCAAAACCATCAGGACTGTTAAGACCATCTCATCTGACCTCCTGTGTAGCACAGTCCTGAGGTCTTCATCAAGAGATTCCTGCTAGAAGCCTTCCAGGGAGTTGGAAATACCTTCCAAAAAGAAAGGCTTCCATACAATGTATGGACAATGTCTTCAGACCACATTTTCTGTGTAGGCAGAAAAGTTTTGCAAGCAGGACTAGATTATTCATCTGAAAGGTGGGAGGACTGGACTTGCAGCTATTGCAGTCCAGCAATTTGTACACTTGAGCCCGAAGAAGCATGAAAAGTTTATGTCCTAAGTAATGTAAGATAGCTATGCTTTTGAAGCTAACTTTTTAAAGTACCTCACAGCTTCTAATTGAAAGCTCCAGTGTGAGAACTAAGGAAGCTAAAGATACTTTCCTTCTGACTAAGTAACAAACATAAAAACAAAACAAAAAAAAAACCAAAAACCCTAACTGCAGTGTTCTTCCCTTATTATTTTCAGTGTGCCTCCTACAAGGTATGAGGAGTTCCACAAAATTTAGTCTCATATTTCCCTGACTGCACTCATAAAATAAGAAAATAGTGAGATACTCCTAGATTAGCTCTTCAACATAATGCTATATTTAGGACGAGACTATTCTAAGGGCATTATCTTCAGGGAAAAAAAATGCCAATCTGACATCTAGGCAAGAAAATGTCCTTTGATTAAAGCACACAAATGAAAATCATTCTTAGGCCCTAAAGCCTATATTTTCTTCTATTTAATTTCTTCTTATTATCTAATATTAGTCACTTATCAATTTTAACACAAAAAATTTGATGAATACGAAGAAATCTGAGCCAAATCTAAATTTCATTAGTTTAAAATTAATTTTACCTTTTCTGTTTTATACATGTCTTATCAATCTATAATATTTAATTTATTCTATACTATATACAGCATACTTCAGTCATGATGGGACTTTAGTACATTTTAAAGTTTTTAATCTGAATTTGACCTCTTTAATTAAAAATAATAAGTCACAGGTTAAATAAAGTTCTGCTGAGTCAACAGGTGTGAAAGATGCCTTTCTGAGCAGAATTTCAAAGATAATTCAACTATTAAGTACAGAGATTAAAAACATTTTAAAAATGTTTTCAGATATATTAACTTGAAAGTAACTTTATTTTTAATTTTACCACTGTAAAATTTTGAATGCCATGTAACATTTTTTCTTGATAATAAGGCCATTATTCTTGGTATATCTTCCTGTGGGAAAGGCTTTTGTATTCATGGACTACTCTTATGATACTGTGTGATTTAGATCTGACATTATAAAAGTTTTAAAATATGTAACAACATATGTAAGACATTTCAGTATTTTCAAATTTATTGTACACAAATTATAATTTTCTGCTGATGTTAAAATTTAGTGAATATTTATTAACCATATTTCAACTGAAACCAATTTACACAAAAATATTTACTAAGAACATAATAGGTAAAAGTCTTCCATAGAAAAGAGTGTCTTTTTCCACACAGGTAAACTGCATTCTGGCACGTCTATCTGCAATTATTGCAACTGCACCAATTCCATTCAATATAATATATTAAACCTTTTGGAAATTGTCATTAGATTTTGAAAACTACATTCATCTAGTCCTGCACTTGAATATATAAGTGAAAGTACTTATGATACAAACATCACAGCCTAAAAGAAGCAGGTTACCATGACATATAAGAGCTGCAAATCCAACAGGAATGGAAGGACTGTGCAGGAACTATAAATTGGCAAAAGACTCAAGGATGTCATTTAGAAGTCCTGTTTCACTCTTTTTCTGGTAGTTTGTAACCAGGTAGGTTTGTTTGATTTCAGGGAATCCAGCCTGGATAAAACAGAGTAGAAGAATCAAGGGAACTTCAGCCAACAATGGACTGACTTCCTGAGGACATGGAATGAATATGAGCAGAATTTGTGAAGTAACACAGAAAGGAACTGGAGAAGACAGAAAAAGACTCAATATCCTTTATCTTGCAATCGTGTGCAAGAAGTGGATGATCTGAGAGGTCCTGGTGTAGTAAAACCCACAGGTTGAAGGTAATGTGAGTTACTGCCTCACTATCACCGAGCTGAACACACGTTTTTAAATTTAGGAACAGCTGGTGGTTCATTATATTGTTCTTTATGTCTCATGCCACAATTAATTTATCATTTTGAGCTTTACTTTCTTAAGAGGACTGAAAAACCCATCCAAACAAAATAAGTCAAAGCAACAATACCCTCAATTTTAGAGGGTATTTGACATTGAAAACACAAGACCAAAAATCTCAAGCCTTATCTTGCTCATAGCTCTCAATCTGCATTGGAGAAATTAGACTCTCTTGCATATAAACCTTGTCTTGCATATAAAAAAGATACATTCTGGTAACACTACTTTGGTGTATCACCTTATCAGTATATGGGTGGAAATTCAATTGCTTTGAAGAATTAAATGGACCATTAAACTAACCGTCATGGAGACATGGATGGATTGGCACTTTGCAATGGTATTTGAATTAGCCACTTTGCTGTCTCTGGCAAATGTTTCCAATTTTTTTTTTTCTGACCTAGCCTTAGGCTGATAAGAAAAGATAACATGAACCTAAGAGCCGTGGCAAATTAGTTTATCATCACTACTAACACTACCCTCAAACACTCCAGGAAGCCTTCCAGCAAGGATTAACAGTTTAATAAAGTTGCATCTAATATTTCTTGTGTTCATTTATCTAGAATGTTTGCTGGCAATGCTGAGTGTATTTTATTAAAGGTATCTGAACAATTACCTTGAAGGAATAAAGCTTAAGCCTATTAAATTACTAAACATCCAAGATCCATGGTGAACTTAAGAGGCTTGTTTCTGTTTGGAGGGATAGGAGCATGGATTACCAGATGCATAGATTATAAACTCACTATTGCTCATTCATGCAAATTCCGGTTTGAATCATGCCTAACTTCAAAACCTATCAGAAATTCCCTTTATCTGAAAATGTGAACAAGAAGTCTGTGAGAATAGTATCCAGAGGGCTTCCTGTCACAGCTGAACTGATAATATTGTAATGGAAGAGAGTTTCATTATTCCATGTCTTCATGGAACTGTAACACTATAGAAAAAATTACATCAACTACATTTGGATCAGCTTTCTGCTGTTGTTTTCTCTTTTTTTAAATTCATATTTTATGTGATCCTCATGCAGAATTATAGCTACAGTTCTCTGAACACATACCTTCACTCAGCATCTGCATTTTACAGAAAGGGGTAATGCTATCAAATGACAATTTCAAGGCATTTCAAGGAAATGCCAAAGACATGAAACTCTTGTTTAACTTTGTGCTTCTTTTCTTTTATATAGTGCAGCTGACCTCAAGGCTTATAGCATTATAAGGAAAATTTCCTTTTGCACAAAATATTTTCTTGCTCATGTTGAAAAACTTGCTAAAAGACACTTTATCAAGTGTAGACATTCTGGGCTTGTCCTACAAGAGCAGCAATTTCTCATAACTGCTGATTTCAGTTCTCAGAATGAAGTCCTATTTCAGGAAAAGCAATATATAATTTATACTTTGCCAACTCAAATCGCAACCTCTCTTTTTCCATTTTTTCCATTTATCCTCTACCATTAACTGTCATGAAAAGTCCAAAGAAAATGTTTTGTCCATCCCTTAGAGGAAACAAAAACAACTTAAGGAGTATTAATAACCAAGTGGATATAATTTAAAGCAGTATTAGGAGAAGAACAATGCAGCCAATAATAACATCATAGAAAGCTGGTATCAATGTACTATTTATGATCAGAGAGGGAAATATAGTCTGTTTCCTAACCAGTAATTCATATGGAAATTCAGTGAAAAGACACTATTGCCTATAGAAAATGTCATATCCTCAAGATGCTCTCCAGTGCCCATATGTAGGATGCAGAAAGGATGGTTTTCCACTCATGCTGCTTTCCTCAGGAATGTGAGGTCCCCAGACACATTCCTATTCCCTGCCTCCACTTTTCATGCTTTGGCCATCGTGCACTGACACTTCTCTCTAGGCTAACAGGCCAGTGGTGCTCAGATGGACAAACCATGTATTCTGTAGTCTGGTAATTCAGTTTGGATAGCTCTAAAATTAACATATTTTTAACTATTTGATTGTCTTTGGGGTGCTTGCCTTAAACCACTATGTGAATGGAGTACCTTCATCCTTATGTAAAAAAAGACAATTCTGAATACATGTTATTACTATTTACAGCTGGAAAATTTTCCATCTTACCTTCTTGGATACTAGATATTATAAAACAAACTACTATTTTCTTCTGCAGTTACTCCTGCCACCTTCAGCATATGCAGATGTTAACACAGAGGAAGTTTAGGGTTTTCAGCATAGGTGGGACAATGTCCTTCAAACACACTTTCCTTGAAGTTCTAAATAGTACACACCATATTCCCAAAGATGATAGATACAAATACCTAACTTCTGAAGTTTTTCACTCTAGCTACTTCTCTAGTTGTGAGCAGTACAGTCTCCATGGAGTATTGTCTTTGAGTGTTCTGTACACCCATATCCATGAACAGATCTTCAATTTATGAGTCAGCTCATATTGGTAAATGGAAGCCTTCTTCTTAAGAAATATTCAAAGGACATTTGATGGGATTGCATTTCCGTTTTCACTTGGAAATGCTGGCATCTGAAAGTCTGGTCCATTTAGAATAATCTTTGGGAACTTCCTTTCCTTTCATGCAGGTAAATCAAGGATAATTTAAAAGCAAAGTACCTTTATAAAATGCAAGTCAGATGCTTTCATCTTCATGACCTCATAATTAACTTTCCATTGTGAGATCTTCTTGGGTTATGGCTACTGATTAAAAGGTGAAAGGTTGAGGAGAAAGTGAATGGCAGGGAATTACATGCTCCCTTTCCTTTTAAAGGCACTTCCCTTACAGCAGTTATGATAAATACCAACCTTTATTCATGTTACAGGTCTGAATTGGTGCCATATGATGATGAATTCCTATACAAAGACACGGCAGGACCTGATTAAGAGTTAAAAAAAGTACGAACACAGATGGAGAGAGAGAGAACTTGAAACTGGAAGATGGCAGGGACAGCTGACAACATTATGTTTCCAAGAAGGGTAAAAAAAATGGTTGGGTTAAAAAAAAGAGAGAGAAAACTGTTCTTTTAGCCCCCTGATGCCCACATTTCAACCTGGGCAATAAAAAGAAAGCTTGTTTTTACCCAGTTCTGTAAATGTAAAGGAGATGGATGAATCACATGCAGGAAACTGTTTTGATTTCTAGTGCATCAAAATAGATTTTACTCTTTCACTATTCAGAACGGATATAAACTGCAAGGTCTATATATGTGCATGTACCTCTTCAAAATCTTGTCTTCTGTAGAAACTCCTATGAACCTCTATGATAGCTTTCTGAGTGTTTAAACATGAGTTTGTATCTAAGGGTTTGAATTCAGTGGTTTTTGCCATTCATGTGAAGCTGCTAACAGACTCTGATTTGCCAAGACACAGCCTTTACCAAGGATTACTGTAGAAGTTCAAGCCCAAAGGTAATCCAAATTTTACCAAACTTTTGAGATTAATTCTTGCAATTCTCTTCAACATCTTTTCTGGGGTTTTTTTGTTTGTTTGTTTGTTTGGTCATTGTTGTTGTTATAGTTTTTTGCCCCCTCCACAAGGATACTCTTATAATGATGATAGAAGAAGATTAAAATTTCTGTCATGCTCTCAAGATTTGCTCCTAAGTGGGTGGTAAGGAGATGGAGCAAATGGCTTTCCCAAGACTAAAACAGAAGATCTAACTTAAAAAAAGCAGTTAAACAAATGAGTAAATTAACAACTGGTCATCTTCCACCTTTGTGTCAGGTCCAGAGTCAGGATAATCTCTATAGAATAACTCAGGAATTTCTTAAATTATGTACAACCATGTGGTTTTAGTCAGAGAAGTAGTCTATTTAATAATTTCAGACATGCTAAGTAATTTTGTTTAAAAATAAATAAGTGTTTGGCATCTTAACTGTTTGGTGATTGAAAAAAAAATGGAGCTGAAGCCATTTTTTAGCTGTGCTGGTTAACCTAATTTGTGTTCCAGTTACTATCTGCTATTTATTTTGCATGGTTAAGAAAGATCCTCATGCATATAAATTTTTGCCAAAATTATATTAATCTTGACTGTACTGAAATATATTGTGTATAAAAGTTTGCCAAGATCTCTTGGTAATAAATGATTGAATGGTCTGCAATGCCTCGTGCATCAAAATTTTTCAGAGGCAGCATTTTGGAAAAATTATTTAATTTCAAAGATTTCCTAGTTGTGTTTGTTTGGTTTTGTTTTTTCCAATGGTCCTTTGCAATTTCCTTCCCTCGAAGTTTTATATTGTGGTACTTTAATCAATAGACATGAATAAAAGAACAACCATAAAGATGATTAAAGTTATTGATTCAGTGACTGAATATGCAGCTGATGACAATATTAAAAGGGCTGCAACACTGATAGCCAATAGTAGGATTCTCTAGTAGGGATACAAGACTGGTGACACAAGGGCAGATGTGGACAAAGCAAATCCCCATATTTTAACAGCAGTTCAGAGAACATGGGAGTTACTACAGGTGAGTTTTTTAGTATTATCCCAGCACTGTGATAGCCTTCATTTATGTGTTATTTTTTGTATAACTTTTATCCCTCAAATGATGTGCAACAGAGAACATCTGTGGATGGATTTAAGAATCCATTGTTAAAATTAAATTATTCTGTTTAAATTTTGGTTTGGAGTTCTAGGCCCTGGCTTTGAGGAAGTCTGACAGCTTTTCTGTAATTTATCTAAATTCCAACACATTTTAATTTATTTGGAAGCAGTCCAATGAATTCACCACCAGCAGCCAGTGAATTAGGCTGGATAACTAAGTACTTTCTGTCAACAGGACTTGTTTCAACCTTCTTTGCAGTGTTGATACTCTAAATCAACCCAGTGAATAAAGTTAATCTGATTATGGTTTAGCATAGTGATTGTTCTACACCTATAACTTGTTTTTGCTGTAGAAGTCATTCTTAAAATTTATTTTCTTTCTTAGCTCTGTACACAGCCTTTGGCTTAGGCTGAAGGGCCAGGATGGAGTTTCAATTGCCAGGGACAATCCTCTCCTCATCTTTTTTTGACTGACACAGAAGACACCATGTGAAACAATGGCTGTATCTTAGGGCAAAACAGGGAATCTGAATTCTGTTGCTCCTATTGGCAGTTTTTTGTGAGCCTAAGAAGAGAAAAGTTTAAAATAGCATCCCTTTTTGTTTCAGCAACAATTTCACAAAAAGAGACAACTAAATTAAAAAAAACAGCAACAAAACAAAACAAACCTAGATTTTATACAAGTACACTCTATATTATAGGTTTGACAGTGTTGCTTGGGAAACTTAGAGTTAGGTTATATATTTTCTGACAGAGAGCAATGAATAGGAATCAAAGCTAGAAAAAAAAATATGTTTACATATATTGTGGTATGTGTGAGAGAGATCTGTTAGATTTCACAGGAACTGACTGTTGTCTTACTTTGTAAAGGTTGATTTTAGATTTTCAGAGACCATCTGAATTAAACTTACACATATATATGTGCACTATACTGTCTGTTGCCTTGATATGTTCTCATGAAATTGAGCACCTAAAATTCTCATTTAAAATTTCTCTTTTGTTATATTTAGAAGACGAAAATGTTCACATAGCTTCTTTTAAAAAATCCCTACTGAACTCCTCAGAGTGGAGCTACAATTTTTTGAAGGTTTCAATGTCTAAATACACTGGTCCAGGAATGAACATTTTTTTGGTATCTACCTAATTAAGTTAAAAGTTAATAAATTCCCTTGGTTGCTCCTTTCTTCAGGAAGCATGCAAAAAATGCATTGAAGTAAGGAAGTTCAAGGTTTCAGTATCTGCTGCCCTTGGTCTTTCTCAGGAATTCTTTAGCTGATTACATGCTTCTCCTTTCAACAACATAAGCTTTGTATCTCATGTTTTGTAAAGGATCATTTCCCCATCCACCTCTCTAAGGCCACTCTTGGTCAGCCAGAAAAGTTAGCATCTGGATGTATTTCTACCACATACATTTAAAATGCCCAAGGGAATGAATTTTCCTTTGATTTTTTTTAACAAAAGTAATCTTTATAAACATCCTTATGATCTTAAAAATGTTTTTTCTTATGTACAAGAGTTGAAATTCTTTCAGATTTCAGTGTTTCCTTTGAAATTTTTGCTTTATTTTATGAACCAATATACTTTCCCCTTTTGTTGGTAATGACAGTTAACGAATAATAAACATTTCATGTAAATGAACAATAGTTATCCATAAGATGGGTTCATTCTGGCATGTTTGGAATGCTATACTTCATAATAAGATACAAGATCTGGATTTATCCTTGTGTCAGCTCCACACTGGTGCAAATCCATTAATTTTGATTAAATTACGCCTTATGCCTAATTTATGTCAGTGTAATTGAGGAGGATTAGGGCTTAATTATAATTATACATAATTATCCATGATTATAATAAATGCCAACATTAAGTCAAAATAGTAAGGCTAAACTGTTGGGGATCCAAACTGAGATGATGAGTCGCAGCACTTAAGAGATGTCAAGCACCTGCAACGTGTAACTGAGGGTGGAATGAAACCCCTAAATGCTGCACTTTGGAATTAAAAGTCCAAAACTGGTGCAAATTTTATGCTATGCAAAAATGGGAAACTTTTTCTTTATTAATAATTTGTGCACTCAGAAGGTACAAAGTGCCAGATTAGGTCTATGAAGTCTTGGGGTGGGTGAGAACATTTATGGAATGTGGAGATCCTAAATTGAAATTTAACACTTTCCTAAAATTTTTTACTATCCTTCCCTTTTATCTCATTTGAAAACAATCCCAAAGAATTTTCCCACTTCAAATGCTTAAGGATCTTCTTCTTGACTTGATACCAAACTTACAAATACTTAACCTTTTATATTTTATACTCTTAATAGTGTATATAAATAATAGACCTATTTAAATGCTTTTATTACTCTTAAGATTAAAAGACACAGAATTTAATTTCTTTTCACCACTATCTTAAAATATTCTAAGAAGAATAATTAAAGCCAAGCTTGGTTTAAAGAATAAAGATTTTTCAGAGATTCATTCAAAAGTTGTTTTCTATTATAGTAAGAACTGAAGGGTAAAGAGTAGGTTAAAGTATACAGACTGAGGTTGCAAACCAAGTCAATGGAATAACTGAAGTCCAACTGTTTGTTTTAATTTTCATAAAAGTTCCCAAATTTCTTCTTTTACCATTGGGATAGAATATGACACACAAAATGTCCATGGATATTTTCCTAAAAATCATATCTTTTTAATTTAAGAATTCATATTATTCTTATAAGTGTTAAGAATACATTTTTAGAACATTTAAAGTTTAATTTTCAATATGGAACAGCCACTAAGGTTTTCTTTTCTTTGGTGTTTGGTGTCCTTGCATCATTTCCTTCATCTTTAGAGCTTAATTTGCTTAATATGCCTCATAACCAGTGGTGATCTGAATACTCTTGTTTCCTCTTGCACCTCTGGTTCACCATATTTTAAATGTTTTCTTACGTTCACCTCCCTAATATTCTGCATTGATATACATATTTTAAGAGAGGCAAAATATAGAGATTTTTCCTATCTTCTGTATTAAGGCACTTCCTTCCCTCCCTTCTATGACAGTAGTGTCCACAGAGCTAATATTTACTTAAGATATTAACCTTACTGATCCTTTTTAGTAGGAGGTATCAGGAGGGTCCCCTAATAACTAGGAAGTTTGAGTAAAATATGTCTTTTACACATCACCTTCTTTTTCTTAATACAAGAAATTGCCATGCAGGGTGGTTGTGGTTGGTGCTGCCTGTGTAAATTAGCCATAGCTGGGGCACATCTAATGAATGTGGTCCTTCTGGGGATTTTTATTCCTTGTCAGCTTCCTCCAAGTCCTTGTAACTTCAGGCCAATTCTTTTCCTGAGACAGCACTTCCTGAGGAGCCTGCATCCATCTACCACATTATCTTATGGCCATTTTTGGGGCAGTCCTTTGTGTATGCTCTACAACAGAGGTACTAATTCCTTGTGTGTGTTTTCCTGGGGGACAAGTGGTGCTGTCTGAGATCCAGAGATTTAACTGCTCTCATGAATTTAGGACAGGTGAACATGGAATGAACTGTCTGGATGAAAAACCACAAAAATATCTTTTGATGGAACCAAGCACTCAACCTTGGTCTTTCAACTGGTAAAGCCCTCATCTTTGAGTTACCCATCCTGAGTAAATTATTTTTCTTTCATTCTTACCTTGGGATATAGAATATAACTTAAAAAAATCTAACTTTTCCACTTTTTTCAACAAACTCACTTTTTGTCTTGCTCCAAGAAGAAAATAAAAACCTCTTAAAAGCTCATAGGTACATAATGAGTTTTGATTCACTGATATATAACTATTCTTATCTTTTTTTACTGACTTTTGTGATAATTTGAATGTGGATAATGAATTTTGCATTTAAAAAATATTGAAATATAATATTCTATGCATTTAACATTTAAAAGACATTTGGAACAGGATTTCCATATAAAGTTCTACTTTAAAAGAAAATTATTTTTCAAAAGGAATGTGTTCCTTTGGAAAATTCCAGGTCAGTCCATCTTAAATATGTTCTTAATTAATATTTGACATTGGCATTCCTTCCATGGCCTTGGAAGCTCTATATCCATGAAATATTTTATCTATGAAGGCCTGGTACTTCTTTTCATATAAACCCATTTGCATTTGAATGCTCATTGAAGGGAAAAATGCTGCTGAGTTGCTGAATTTTTATTTTTTTTGTTTGTTTGTTTTTAATCTCATTAACTGTTACAGAGCTGTATGAACAACAAGTTCAATTTGTTACCCTGGCCATTTAATAATAATAATAAAAAAAAATTAGCTAATTTCTAGCAGTCGTGAAAAGGTTAACTTTCTAGTAAATTGGATGGATAACAAGGGAAGCCGATTAGCAAAAAGAGGAGCTCAGTCACTGACCTTACAATGCTTCTTTATCTTTTACATTCATCTCTCAGGCTCAGTCCAACTCTGAAACATAAAGCCAAAGCTATGGTACAAGTATTGTATTCCCTGAGGAACAGCGTATTACTTGTATATGCTTGGTTGCTTTTTTGCTGTGAGCTTCTGAATCATATAAGAACCAGTTTATTCATACATTTACCCCTTATTTAACATGCTTATTGAATGGGCAGGAATCTTCTTAAAGGATAGAAGTATTAAGATGTAGCTGACACAGAAAACAGATGAAAATCTTATCATTATCATTTTCTAAAGAAATGATCAAACATATTGAATGACTACAGGAAATAAGGGAAAGATGCATACTTTAATACATTTGAGAATTGATGCAGCATCATAAAAATATGAAATAAAACATTTTTAAATAATCTGGTTTATACCACTATGACACAGGAAGAAGACAATATTGTATAAGTGGAATACTCAACTTTTTACAAGAAAGTGATATCTTGATGGGATATTTGTCACTGTTTACTTACCCTAATTTCCTTTGTTGTCCGGAGACATATGGGTAAAGCCAGCAGGATTTTGGATCTATTACTCTGGGATGGAAAACTAGATTTTCAGTGAAAAAACTATTTCACCCATCAGTTTGTTATGCCTTTTTTTCCCCCAGGGGGAAAAAAAAGAGTTTGCTTTGGTAGACAGAATAAAGGACCTGTTGCCACGTGCTCCCTGCACTATTCAGCTATAACCTGCACTTGTTTCCCCTTTCTCAAAAGGTATTATAGAAAAATGTGCATATGATCTGATCCTCTCATGAGCCCTGTTTATTGTGTCATTTACATTTTACTAACTGCTAGTTAGCTCAGTGGGAAGCTCATAAGCCATTACAGTCAGAAGCTGAATGTTGTTTCATGGAGGTTCAACAGTTGTTGGAATCCTGCAGTTATTGTTTTTCTTCACTTAGGAGAAAACCGAAATAAAAAAAAAGCAGGAAAGCGAGAATATAAGGAAATATTTTTGGGAAAACCTAAGGTCAGCTTCTGTTTTGTAGCCTGCCTTCATGGTAGATGGTCATTTCTTGTCTTTTGTTCTGTTGATTTATCTCATATCAAAGGCCAAATTTATTTTTTCAAAATAATCATAAAAAAGCCTCAGCCTTTTCAGATTTCTTCATTAACGCGATTGTTCTCTTTCCCTCAGCTCTTCTACTTTGCATTCTACAGTTCACTGTTATTATTTAGATTTGTACTCACAAAACATGAAAGGACCATTGCCTTTTATGTATAGGGTCCCATGCCTGAGTGGGAGTCATGCCTGAGTCTCTGAGCAATTCTCTGATATTAACTAACAGTAATGAAAATCCTGATAAATAGAGTGATGCTTTGTCAGCAGGATTCCATTTGACCAACATGCCTCAGCCATTAATGAGCATAATTGTCGTCAGAAAATAATCTCTGTACTACACCAAATCAGGTCATACGTATATGCCTATACTGAAGCCTTAAACTATGAAATGACATATGAAAATGAACGAGATAAGATTGTTCTTGCCAGAATTGCAGTGATTTTTCAGTTCCTCTGAAGTAACTGACATGCTGGCTTCCTACTGTAGCTGGGCAACACTGGCATGAGGTGAATTCAGTTTAACAATATTTGCCAAACATATATTCAGTCCAGACCTTCCACATGGTGTTCCCAGTGTGCATTTGACATAACCCATGAAGACCTGGGCTAGAAACCAATGCTATCTGCATACAAAGATCAGCACCAAGTTATTTTTTTTAGAAGATATCTCAATCAGCAGGGGACTCCACTAACTTTTTTTTTCCACAATGTGCCCTCATTGCCTGTGTGTTTGAATAATCAGACATTTGACTGATCCTTTCATCTCTTACAGGGGGTTTGCAGGGACCCTCTGAACTAGGATGACAGGATTTGGAACCTGAGAGTTGGTGCTCTTTGTTTGTTGTGGCCTATCACCAGTCAAATCCAGTGTGTAGGTTAATAAGGCTTAAACTTTAAGGGAACGGTGAGCACCTGATTGACAAGCCTGTGAATAAAAGTGCACTGGGAAGTTTTGTGTTTGTGAAGTTAGTATGCAGGGAGACACAACTGAAGTTTAGAATGAATTACAATCAGTTATAGAAAGGCAGGGAATCTCGTTTGATGACTTAACATCAGTTTCTGAACTTCAAATGAAATTTCAAAGTATTTCATAGAGTTCCAATAAAACTCTAATACATGGTTTGAACAGTTGTTCGCCTTTGGTTCTTTGTTTATTTTTTTATTTTGAAATACGAGTGTGCAACAGAAATCACTAAGCACCAATATATAACATATAATGAAATTCTTACTATCTATTAATTGGAATAATCTATCTATTAGGATTTACAAAAGAAAGTATTGCTCTGCAGCTCCTTAGAAGTTAAATACTTCTACAGCACTACAGTGCTTCAAGTTTTCCTAGACATGTGCCTCCAACACTTTATTTTTAACAAGGAATAGGTAGCAAGTACATACTGTGCTTGACACACTCTTTCAGGGTTTTCAAGGGATCCTCTGGGATGTGGTACCCAAATCTCAGTAGCCTTCAATTGGATCCATATGATTTTCATTTCCACAAGTGGTTGAAAATCACAGCCTCACTTCTCTTTATGTATAATTCTAAAGTTGACTGAAAATTTTTTGAGCTATCCTGACTTCAACCAGAAAATACAGCTCCACAAAACCAAAAATGCTTGTTAGCAAACTGTCAATGCTGGGATTTTTAAATTTATTATTATTATAAAATAAGAAAGTACTTTGGTTTTGATGTGATAATGTTAATAGTGTATCAAAAATATAAAACAAATTGGTTTTAAAAATAAAAATTAACATTAAATGTTCAAGAAAATATTTAATGTTATATAAATTCAATATCATTTAAACAAGATTTTAGTAAACTTTTTTCAGAATTTCTGTTCTACAGAATGATTGATTTTTTTCATTTTTCATCAATATTGTGAAGACATATGGAAGTGACTGATTCAAGGAATATCTCCTCTTGAAAGTGTATTTCTGCTGTTACTCAATATCTATAACTTTAGCACTGAAAAATCCAGGGTTCCCCATATTAGAGAATACAAAATGCTTTTGTAAGTAACTTAAGGGGTCCAGTTAGGGAATTCCTACCAAAATGATTGTTAGAAAATAGATTTTTGTATGTGCCATTTTGACATCAGTTTCAACCAGGCAGGTTTCTCAGATTTGTAATGGCATTTATTGTCAAAACCAAGAGGA
Organism: Parus major; assembly: GCF_001522545.3. Lineage (NCBI taxonomy): Eukaryota > Metazoa > Chordata > Aves > Passeriformes > Paridae > Parus > Parus major. Next base: position 101,352,274 of record NC_031770.1, read on the forward strand.
AAAATCTACTCACTGCATATGGAGTATCAAACTGCAAAGCCAAAAAAAAAATAAAAATAAATGTAGGGTTCTGATTTCAAAGCATTTCCATGTGTTTACTCACTTTATGGTGTGTATGTAACTGCAGGACAAATGAGATGCTTTTGAGTGTTTAAGAATGACGTTCTCTCTACTCTCATTGAGCACCACTGGGCTTGGGGAACCCAACAGACAAACTGAGTTGGAAAACTGGGGCACAGAAGCTGTTGTGGACTGCACCTTCTTGCACATGTTATCTTCTGGGAGAGAGAAGGACAGGAGGAGAACAGGATACTTTCTGCCCTTGTAGGATTAGAGACTTTATTAAATTGTCTCTGGAAACTCACCATTCCAAAATGTGTTACTGAGATGGAATCTGAGCACTGACAATTTTGCAGATCATTTCATTAATTATGTGGGTCAGGCTCCATGTTTATGATGTGAAGTGCATATACACCCACTTCTATCCAGGACACATTAAACAGAAATAAAGCATTGTTGGTACTGAACTTAGACACATGCCCATTGGCTTACTTTTTAGAGAAGGCATTCACATTGTCCATTCCAACATGTTTCATCATGTAGGAGTTATAAAATTTAAACTTCTGAAGAAGGTAAAGTCAGGTGTTCTACCTTTTGAATAAATTGTCTAAGGAGTTTGCTAAAATGAAAAGGATTAAGAAAGCACTGATTGGGTATATGATTGCATTGGACATTGATAACACAATGTCCTACTGCTTGAGACCAGTCCTTTGAACCAGATACTGGTTGTGATGTGAAGTCAGGCAATCACTTTTCTCATGGGGACTTTCTCCTGCAAACTTGCTGGGAGAGAAAGCCAATTCTTTCAGCAAGGTAGAGATCAGATGTTGCAATGAACCACTTAAAGTTTTATATATGAAATGCAAAGTTAGATTATTAATATACTTGTATATATCTGAAGCTGTGTTCACACTTCTCTTTATAATCACAAAAATGTTATGCAAAATTTGTGCAGTCAACTTGTTTTTTAGCTACCTTTCTGAGAGAACAAGAAATTCTTGATTACACACCTCTGAACAGAAGGGGATTCCACATTTTCTTTCTAAGTGAACACAAGCACATAATTCTCAGCCCAATTCAGGAATTTCATTGAGACTGACAGCTCAGACAAGACCCTGATTTTAGAGTTTAATCTATGCTGCCTCCAGCTCCGTTGTGCATATAGGATAATTGATGATTTTCCACGAGTGTCTTGTTTTCTCCATTGCATATAACATTTTACCTTAGCCTAATCTAAGCAGTCTGAATCACCCTGATGGTGAATGTTGAGTGTCAGTTGCTCACTACTGGGGATGGCACAGAATTATCCAATAGCCCTCATACTGTCCAAAATCTGCTCCTGATTGCCTGCCACATGAGCATTTATGTTGTAGATGATCCCCTTGCGAAGCATGTGATTTGATATCCATAACTTCTTCTTCCAGTGCTGATGAAAACATCCCCCTGTGTTTTAGAACAAATCATATGAGGCAACATCAGTTTTTAGCAGAAATTTTTCTGCTTTTTCTTGTTTGGGAAATGAGACCACATCATTACCCTTATTTCTTTGCTTAATATCTATAAATGAAGACTCTCAAGGCTGTGAGATACTCAAAATTGATTATATTGCATTTCTTTGAATCCACTGGATTAGTCTGGAGCATTTCTCTCACCCTAAATTGGCACGGGCTGGGTTATCTGCCCAAACGCTGGCACTTGTGCTCGAGAGTCAGCGCCTTTGATTCATGAAGCTTTGGCTTTGATACAAGCATCCCTGTTACCTCTTGCACTAAGGATCTGGCACAACCCCTGTTGGTACTTCCATGAGGACATACAATGTTCCAAGCCTCCCCCACTGCGTAGACAATTCCTTAGCGGAGCAGGCTTTCCAAACACATTGTTTTAAAGAAATGAATCACTCATTCGTGAAAAATGGAAAAAAAAGAGCACAAATACCATCAAAGCAAATTCTGGGGTTTGCCGCCCACATCACTGACATCATGCTGCCAAGCCAGAGAGCACTGAATAGGACTCCTTACAGAGTCCATCAATGCCACTCTTTAAATGGCAATTGCCTGAAGGGGCTGCTGGTTTGTGATATGAGGTACTTCTTCCTTAGCAGGAGAAAGGCAGCAAAGGCTGGGATTTCAGTGCAAGTCCCCTCAAATGGCAACAAAACACACGGTTGTTTGCCCTGCCAGGATGTCTCTTTTTCAAAGGACTCTCTTCTGGGTTTGGAGGGCAATTAATTTATACTAGGATGAAATATTTTTTAAAAGGAAAAGACCTGTCTAATCATCAGAAAGAACTTCCTTTATTAAACTGGAGATTAGTTGGATGAGAGAAGCAATGTGGACTTCTTATCATTTATGGACCAATTAAAACAGACCCAAGTGAGGTCTCTCCAAGTTAATCCCAGAGCTGGTGTGCTGGGGCGTGTGATACAGGGATGCACTGAGCTGTCTGGAGCCGAGCCAGTTCACATCTGACGCGCTGTTCCCACATCAGACAGTGCTGTGCCCAAGCTAATAAGCCCTGTCGAGAAAATACAGTGACAGGTCACTGTGGCACAGTGCTGTGCTACAAATACAGTCTGCACTTAATGGCATGGGTTCCCACTAGCTGAGGGATTTCTACCATGTGACCATTTTGTGGCATAGACAAATTTCCAATAATTCTGCAAATGTTTTTTACACACTCTTCTGTCCCATGGCATTGCCTTTCTGCTTCTTTCCCTGTGATATTCTGTCTTGCTGGCCTCTCAGAAAAATGACTCAAGTTTACCTGTGTTTCTGCATTTGTTCACAGCAAGCTGCTTCTCCACATACCAGAACCCTGCTTGTGAGCCTTTGGCCAGCTAATCAAGATAATCAGGTTATAATAAAAGAACAGAGAGTGAAGCAGCAAAGAATTTGTAGCCTTTACATTTAGTATTACCTTGGCTTCAATTTCTGCTTGCCTCTGAATACATCTGCACATTATCTGCTCTGTATTTTCAAAGAAAGCAACACTTACCCTGATGTGCACAGAACAAGGGGACACTGACCTGCCTGGGGATTTGGGACACCACAGTAATGCAAATAATTAAAAACCAGAAATTGAGACTGGCAGTAATGATCTCTCACTGACCCAGAGAGGATAGATAAAATGATCAATGATGTCTTTCCCTTCTGCAGGGTCTGCCAGACAATCCAAATTTATAATCAGCATAGGAAAACAGCTGCATATCACAACCATATGGCACTGAGAATACACATTATTGTACAGTAGCACTGCACTAATTTAAGGTCTGTCACCACTTCCATTATGGGCCTCTGTTTCCAGCAATAAGAAACTCTAACACAAGCACTTACCCCAAGCTGTACATGATCTCTGCCTGTAAAGGTCTTAGATCTCTAGATGCTTTAAATAATATTTTATTTAAATAACTTGCCTATTTTTTCATTATGTAAATTAAAGTAAGGTTCAGTCTTCCCCCTCATTATTCAATTAATTTTATTTAAGACAATAAAACTCCATTATTTTGGGAATGGTTAGGCCTATTCCATCTACTATGGGCCACTTTTCAAATTGAAAGCAGTCATTAAGCATCTGGTGATTTTAAAAGCTATTGTATATATGCATAGAGAGAGAGAGAATTACATTTAAACTAAAAAAAAAAAATCACCAAAAATGAAGCCATATCAATTTCTATGTAAACAGAAAGTTTTCATGAAGTTATTTTACAAAGGTTGGTCAGACTACATGACCTTGTTAGAGGAAGGAAAATACTCTTTCTTTTTCATCCATATCAAAATCTGTGTACATTTTTGCACGTCTTAGAAATCCCCATTGGAACAACTGGCATGTTTCCAAACTGGGAGCAGCTTTCTGGCCCCCTAAATTTAGGGGAAAATCTGCAGTTAAAACACAAGAGTTCTACAACCTGTCAAAGACATTTGACACCTTTGCACAATGCAAAGGTGGTATCTCCTGTGGAAAAGAGATTTCCATTTTGGATAATCTATCCATGGCTGCCACAAGCATATGGCAGTCACTGAACAATCACAGGTTCCATGCTGATGTGAGAGTAGCCATCACTCAGAAAGGTCATGCCAAGCATAAATTAGCCCCAATCAATAACAAGTTGATGGAAAACTTTCTTTTGAAAGTTCAGGTGACCAAATCCTCTTCTGATTCCCAATGGCACAGAGGCTGCTTCAGCTGAACTCAGGGGAGCTGAGCAGGCAACTCTCTGGAAAGCACTGGAAGGATGACTGTGTTCAGCCCTAAACCTGAAAGGGGCTGAAGTTAATCTCAGGGGAGAGGACCACCTCTTATCTGCCTCAAAGCAGCAAGAGAAGCAGTCAAAGTAATGATTAGAAAGTTGTAAGAGAGGGCAAATGTATCTGCCCAACCCCCTCACTGCTCTCCCAGCCTCCAGCTACTTTCAGCCCAGTGATTTCCTGAACTGGGTGTGGTTTTTATGCACTCATTAATTCTCAGTGGATTTCAGTTCCATGAATTTACAGTGTCTCTCCTTTAATCCATGGAAAATTTTAGCCTCCAGATGCATTCCCTTGCTGTGAAAAGCATCACTTTTTTTAGTAGTTAGTAAAAGTGAGTGTTGGCCCAGGACTTCAATGTGCCTCAGTAATGCAAACAACAATGGCATTACTTGGCAATAATTTTCCATGTCCCTGAGATGACTTGCTCTGATGGTCAGGGTCATTTTCCTCTCAGTCAAAACTGTATTCCCATGGGGCAGCTGCCTGATTCTTACTAACATTTTTCCCATTAAAAAAAAAAAAAAATCAAACTTGGATATCTTATAACGCAGATGAATCCATGCAGACCAGGGTGCAGCACGACTGAGGGAGTCTAACTGAGCAGACTAAGCACCCATGCTGCCTTACCTGAGCTAAATCCCTGGGATCCTCTGCACAGCACCACTCTCCTCTGTGCAGACACACAATGTGACAGCAGCTCTGCTCTCCTTCCCTCCTGTTAAAGAAGGAGTTTGCACTTCAGCTGGCAAAGTCTTGCAGAGTTTCATCAAAGTCAACAATGTCTACCTGGAGCTGAATATCTCAGCTTCTATTCAACAAAAGGAAAAAGCACAAAGTTCCTTAGCAAAAATTATGCAATGAGTTATAAGAAGAAAGATTTTTTCAAGGAAACACATCACAAGGTGGTTGACCAGATTTTTCTCTTCATTGTTGTTCAGTGTCCTGAGATGTAACAGAAGAAATAAGAAAACGGGAGAGTTTAATAAAACCAGCAACAAAAGTAATAGAGAGAGAACTTAAAAGCTTCTGCTGAAAGAACCAGTCTCACACCAGCAAAACTACAGGCTTTTAATATATCAGGAACTAAATTCTATGCTTCATTTTACCTCTGAGTAAAGTGAACACTACCCCTGAGCACAGTCATGATGATTTAATCTCTTCTACTCTTTCACTTTTGAAAAGTGAATCAAACAGCATAAGTTATCAAAGATGCAAACCTGACCCCCTGCGACTACATTACAATGCAGCACCACCTTCTGGCTATGGGGAAACTCTTAGTGGCTACTTTACCTTTTCCATTCTTCAGGGGCATCTGGTTTTTAATTCTTTATGGTGATACGTTTTCACGGCTGCAGCTATTATAGCTATGGATGTTTTTAATAACAGCTGCTATTTTTCAAATAGAAGAGACATTTCTAGCATGGAGCATTTGGAACCATGCATTTCAGCCTTTAGGGAAGGAGCAATGTGTATGTTCATTTTTTATGATCTGTAATCACATGCTGGTCCTGGGAAACATGCCACAAGGGCCCACATATGTGAGTAGTGGCAGCTGAAAGTGCATAATTCATGAAGGAAACATCAGGATTGGAGGAAATGGCATAAATAGCTGATTGACTTGACACATCTTATATTTTTTCCAGGATTTATTTCCTTTAAAAGACGTGAGTTGTCTTTTAAAAAAGAAATGTGTAGACTGCCAAGTCATAAGGTTCTCCAGGTCACTTACTTGTTTCTCTGAAAGCAAAGGCATTCTTCTGTTTTCATTCTGATTTAATTAGAATGGCTTTTTTACAGTATGTGGTCTTTGTTCTTCCAGGTCTCTACTCCTCCACAGTTTTATTCAACCCTATTGTGGGTCCACTTTGAAACAGAAAGGGCAGTTGAAACAACTTCATCTCAGAAGAAAATCCTATAAATACTGTAATTGCTGTGGAGTTTAATCTGGTTTCTTAACCTCTGATTCAGTTTGGATAGGTCTTCGGGCACAAAAGAAACAAATCAGCTATTTCAGCTAAAAGCTTCATTTGGCACAAATCTGGACAAGGCTAAATGATAAAAGAAATGTTTAAAATAGAGAAACATTAGATGCTGCCCAAACTTCAGCTGGAAGAAAGGAACAAAACCCACGATTACAAAGGCAAATTTAGTCACATCCAATCTTCAAGAACATTTTGTAGAAATATCACAAACAACAGTGTTCTCAGGGTATTTCTTCTAGAAATAATGTGAGAAAGAACATTCTCACATTACTTCCAGTCAAAATGCCATAAAAATGCACACATGATAGCAAGCATTCTCATAGCATTTTAACAGCAAAGACCTCAAGAAAACATTTTCTCATGACATTTCCTCTGGAAGAGGGTGGAGCTGGAGAGTTCTGCACTCCTCCACTCCCACCAGCATGGGAATGTCTCAGGGGTGAGCTCTCCAGTGAGAGCAGCAGGGCAAGGATTGCAGAGGACACAGAGGAGCAGGAAATCTGATGGGCTTCCCTCTACAATGAGAGCACTTGCAAGAGGAGAAAGACTCCTCCATTCAAAAGAAAGTGACAGAAGGAAAGTCACTGATAATTATATTACATAGCCTGGAGTAACTGGAGGATGAGCTTATGTATACATTTGTATTTTCAACATACTTCTCCCCATTAAAGTATGTATATGAGATGCAAAGTATGAGGGGGAAGGAAAGATACTTTGATTTGGTTTTTTTGGGGTGTTTTAAAGGGTTTTATGTTCAAACTCTCCATGAGGGGTTTTAATGAAATTGTTTTTGTGGAACCAAGTTGTCTGCACTGTCACACTGCCAGTCTGAAAGAAATGAAATCTCAGCATACTCAGAGGAGAGAGAGAGACATGGTCCCTACTAAGACAATGGATAAGTCATAGGACACCCACACTAACTCATCTGCTACAATTTGAGCTTACATCATTCTGGTGATGTAGGAAATTCTCAGTTTTCCCTTTCAAGAGTGCTCTACTCCTTTACAAAGTCAAAGCAACTTGGTCCACTTGCAGATGTCACAGTTTGCTGCAGGGAGGTTGGACTAGATGACCTCTAAAGGCCCCTTCCAACCCAAACCATTGTGAAAGTCAGTGATCCTAACTTCAGATGCCTCTGAGAGATATTTCAGTGAGCAGAATGATCAGCAATAATTGCTATATTTTTTTTTGCTAATGATTCTTCCACCCAGCTACTGCTCCTCAGCTGCCAGATGGAAGCAGTGAACCCAAGAAAAGACAGGACAGTTTAGTCTTTTTGAACTCTTCTGTCCATCTTGAGAGATTCAACTGTTAGACATATAAGAACAGGAGAAGTTGCTTCCCCTGAATCCCAGTTCATGAGATAACCCCACATGAATAAATATAAGAATAATATAATGAACTGAAAATCAGGATCCCCCTTTTGTTTATAGACCACAAAAGCGAAAGCAGAAATGAGACACTGCTGTTTGAATTTTCTCTTGCTATGTCTTGTGTCATGGTGTCCAGCATCAGTCCATCAAAAGTTCTTTTTTTAACTCCAGTTTTTCAGAGGTTCTATAGTTTCCCTAAACTGTTGTGGTTTATCTGGGGTCATTTAATTAATTAATTAATTTTAATTTTGTTATTTCACTTTACTTAAACCTCTGCCTATGCAGTAAGCAGAGGGCAGTGCCTGGATGTGGGATATGGAGGAGAAAACTCTGCCCTTAGCAAGTCCACAGTGCCCTTGAACAGGAGAAGGACAGACTGAGCTGCCTGAACACTGATCTCTGTCAGTGTCAGACCTGGTCACTGAGGCAGTAGAGTGCACAGCAGGGGAACACCACAAACTTATTTACTTTCCCTGATAGATGTTTTCTACATGCTTAAAGTCAATATAAAAAAGAATATCCAACTTAAAATTCTCCTAGTACAACAAGGTGTAGATACACCCCCTCAAGTATCTTAACTCTGACATTAGCCCTGATGTATTCTTCAGATGAAAGTAAGGACATCCTGCAGATGGCAGGCACAGATGATTTGCTCTGAGAAAAAATTTATCTTATTGCTTAAGATTAAAGATTGGTTGAAATAAAAGCAGAAAAAAATAGGAATTTCATGAACTAGAGGATTACTTTTTGGATGAAAAGACTTGAGATGGAAAATTAAAGATTTATCCATGTTATATATGTACAGAGACACATGTATATCTTATGCTGACACAATATTCTATCTTTATGATGGTTAAGTGATTAATATCATGATAGTGATCTAAAATGTTGGTACATGACATATACACATCATGTTGATTTTCAGATGTGCATTACCTTTGCTTAGGTTTCAGAGAAGGAAAATGCAATGTAAAAATTTACAGATGTGTCTAACAGGCAACGTGATCCCTCTTTAAATTAGAAATAAATAGCATTTGGAGCTATTCATGGAATCATAGAGTGGTTTGTGCTGGAATGGACCTTAAAGATAGTTTCATTCTAGCAACTCTTACCATGGCCCAGGACACCTTCCACTGGACCAGGTTTCTCCAAGCCCCCCCAAGTCCAACCTGGCAGTGAACACTTTCAGAGATGGGGAATTCACCACTACTCTGGGAAAAAAGTACTTCACAACCCTCAAAGTAAAGAATTTCTTCCTATTACTGTTACTAACACAGGATTTATCCCATAGCCATATAATTAGCAGCCACAACACTACTGGAAGTTACATTTCTTTGTTTTAATACTTCAGATGTTTAACTGCTCAAAACTGTTGCCCAGCCCAAGTTCTTTTAAAAATTATAATATTTAACTTGTTTGCTGTATAAGCAAAATTGAGCTGAGACTAAAGGTCTCATGCTAATATTGTGTATAGGATTAGGCAGTTCCCAGCCATTCAAATGTACAGTCCACTCTAAATAGTGATTGCCAAATCAAATGGCATTATTCTAGTTTTATAGCTGGCAGGGGGAGAGGAGGAGGAAACACAGACACCAACACAGATCTAGGGTGTCTCTTTTAAATCTAATGGAGACTCAGAGATCTGGAGTTTGTCCTGCAGAGAAGGGGGCCAAAAGCAGTGTTCCTTCAAAGCAAGTGGTTTCTTTCAGTATGTGTAACTTAAAAAAAAAAAAGAAAGTGAAAGTGTGTGGGTGTACACATAGCATTCAATGACCTGAAGTGTTCTTTATTTGAAAGTATTTGAAGCCTTGGCAAAATTGTATAAACAAACAATCAGAAGAAAACCCTCTTGCCTCAATGGTCTCTCAGGTTTAGGTGCTTCTTTCATACTCATATGTTCAAGTAGGAACAAACTAGTAGAAATCTTTCGCCCTTTGTGCACAGTATAGAAATCAAATCTTTCTTAAAGTTTCAAAACTTCTTTTTGAAACCTGAGTTTGTTGATTTGCTTGTTTGTTTAAGGAAATCTCCCTGTAATTACATGACAGTTTTTCCTGTTCCATGAAGTGAGGGAATTTATAAAAAAAAAAACTCCACAAAACCAAACCAAATTGTTCTCAACAGTTTTCCATCTTTGGTATAGTAACAGTCAGTGTGTCATTTATAGAGGATTTGGAGCACAATCCTTCAATTCATAATTAAAACTGGTGGTACGCAATAAAGTATATGTGTTTAGAGTTAGGGGTTATAGAGGATATATCCTCTAGAACGTTTCAACACAAAATTAGTCTGTCTTAGTATTAAGGGAATAATTCCTATGGTTTTTCCAGCATCCTATTTGACTTTAATGGGTCTTTGTTACTTGTACTATCTGCATAGACATTTAGGGATGGGGTTTTAAAATCATCTGCAAGGTGTTTGAGAACCCCCCACTTCATTTTAAAAGGCTGATATCATCTCCCATTCATCTCACCAACATGTCATTAAAGGAAAACCACTTCCAGAATTGCCATTACTAAAATATAAATCCATTCTTCAGTAATTCTTCAGTAAACCCTGCCTCAAATTTAAAGCACCAGGTGTAGCTTGAAATCATCAATACTGAATATCTGTAAGTCCACAGAAATTCCTGTTTGGCTCGACAGTGTAAGGGTAGCTCATGAAAGAGTCAGCCTTGTTCTGTAATGCTACTTGAAGTGCTGCTCCACTGAATGGCTGGTAATTTGAAATCATTAAAAAGCTGAGATAAAAAAAGAACATTTGTGAGTGAACATAATCATATTAATAAGAAATAGAAAGACATGAGGAAGCTGCTTGGAATTTAAACTGAAGTTCTTGAATGCTATTTCTGCAGTATTTGATGAGCTCTGATTAACTGTATAAAATTATCAAATGGAAAAAATCCAGCTGGAAATGATGACTGCAAACTTAGTGATGAATCTCTCAAGAATACGTTGTCTCCGTCTTTCCAGGCATAGAAAAGCTGTGAGCTGTGCAGCCAGTGATCTATCTATTCAGGAATTCTTTACCCCTTGTTTAATTACCTAGATCATTTAGCTGCAGTATTTAATATTTCAAGTGCTGCTTTTCATATCTCTTTCTGTAGTCACTGAAAAAGTCTTTTGTGCAATATCCTATGTTCCTTTCTAGTTGGACTCATAACCGTAGCAAGAATAATTCTTCATTAAATTTTGACAAGTCTAAATTTTATTTCCCCATTACCTCACTGGAAGCAGAGGGGCTGTTCATGGGAATGTTTTCTCAGCAGTGTGAGGGAAGGCTCTGTATCCTGGCAGTGCCGATAGCTTGTCAGGATGTGGCTGCTCTGACATGATTAATACAAGCTCATGTTGCTGAGCAACCTTAATGAAGCTAAAGATAATCAACCCACCGCTTGCACAGATCTCTGGACTTCTACTTCCCCATGTATTTTCTGTCATCCAAATCCTACGCTGTGTGATGGTACCTGAATTAGCCCTGGAATGTGACATAAAGGAGCCAATGGAGAAAGCTGGAGAAACTGATTAAAGGATTTAAGATTTCAAAGGCCATGATCCATCTGGATTGGCTGTTGAAGAGGGTGAGGGTGTCCAGAGATGGCAGAAGAAGGATCTCCGACCTTCCTGACCCTTTAGTGAAAAGAAGGGATGAGAAAGCAAATGTTGTGTTCATTTGTTTATTTTTCTTTGTGTGATTTAGACAAGGAGAAGGGAATAAAGCTCTCTGGGTGGTCCTGAAGCTGGTTTCCTCATGAAACTGGGAGAAGGTTCCCCTTTTAAACATTGTTGTGAATCGGTGATGGGAGAAATAATTAGAGATTAAAATTTTTTATCTCTAATTTAAAGTTTTTCTCTACCTTTCTTCATGTATGCTCCATGGTTCTGCTAAAATAGCTTCACTTATCCCAGAAATGAGCTTGCTGGAAAAAGCTCCACTTCCATATTTGATGAGGATCAGAGACCAATCACTGAGAGACAAGGAAAAGTTACAATTGCTGGCCTTTCATCATTTTGTGCAGATATGCCTGTGGTGCAGTGACACTATACCATCTCAATCCTCTAAAAATTATTTATGTTATATTGACTCACAAAAAAGGAGAAAAAAAAAGAAAAAGAGAAAAAAAAAGTGCATAGGATTAGTTTCACCTTCCTGGGAATTTTTATTCCATTGATGAAATGACTGCAGGATGCCTGTGTCTCACTCACCAGACAACCAGACAGGAGTACTGCTCCACTGTCCCATTCCTGTCCAGTATCCTTTCCAGAGACACCTGAGTCTCCTTTTTCAGTGTTTTCCTGTTTCATGGCACTCAGGAAAATCGGGTGATGAGGACAGCCTGGTGGACATGCCATGCACTGTCACTTGCAGAGGGACTGGGATGGATGCCTGCCTCTCCTAGATGAAGCCAATAACTGCATATGTTAGTGGGATGGCAAGGACCAGATGGAGCATGCCCATCCCTCTGATTACTCACTCACTGCCCTGTAGATGTAAATGCTGCAAAGCCTGGCTCAGTCCTGGCAGATTTTCAAGGACAAAGATATTCCCCATTAAACCTGTGGGAAAATAGCCATGTGAATTAATGCTTTGATTCCCAGGGGAATCACTGTAAATATTCCAGCTCTTTCTGTTCCAAATGTGGATGTGTGATAGATACAGTGGCATGTTTCCTTAGAAAACTGAGAGCTGCCATCCCAAGAAGACAGTCCAGTGGCCCCATGTATTCTGTTTCTTCTTATGCTTTGGTTTCTTCTGCTAAACACTGGGAAATGAAAACATTCTGCACAACATCAGCTCTCAAAGTTTTTGGTGTGGGAAACCACAATATGCCACAAATTCTTTTTTATATATGTGAGTATTATGTATCCTACAGTCAGTGTTCATTCTGTGACATGGACCTTATTGAGGTGAAAAATGCTTGGTGAGATTTGAACTTTGAATCTTGGTGTCTCCGGTCTTTTTCTGGAGTGTCCTTCAAAAATAGCTTGTGATAACAGAGATTTCAGAACACTCACCATGTGCCATGGTGGCTGTAGTCTGAGGAACATTAGGATACATTCATCATTTTTTAATCCCATGTGAATCCATTGACTTTAGTAAAATAAACAATTTACAGGAGGGAAACTTTTGGTTATTTGTGATAAAAGGTTGCAAATGACACGTAAATAATTTCATGAAGAGCCATTGTGCTTGGGGTTGTATAGACACATGATGTCTATAAATCACTGTGGACTATACAGCAAAAATCTTGAGCATATAGATCATTATGACACTGTGAAACAGCGGAATTGCTGTTGTCTTGGTAGATGAGTCAATGCTGGGTTTTTAATTCCCTTCTGCTGCTGGCTGAAATCTTTTCCAGGAATATAAATATGAGAAGGCTACATGTGCAGATTATGAAATGCAAAATTTGTGAAAGAAATATTGTGAAAGAAATATTTTGAAATGCACCTGTAGACCACAAAGGACTTTATAACTGTTTTGCTTGGTTTCTTTAAAATGAAATTAAACAAGTTGTTTATTGGAAAATAGGGGTAAATGTTTCATATTTCCCTATCTCTGGACAATAGAAACTAAACATCTTGTTTAGGGTTAGGGAACAATTTGAACAGCACTGATGAGAAAGGAATGCAGGCACCCAAGGTCCTTGTCACCTCAGCAATCAGGAGAGAGGGCAGCCTGCTGCACAGTGCAGCACAGGAGCTGAGAACTCGTTTTGGGCTCTGTTTAATTGCAACTCAGATGAGTCATGGACAGTTGGTCATCACTTCCTAATTCTGTAAACAAAAAATAAGCACTTGTTTGAGGCCACTCTTTAAAAGTATCCTCAAATATAGTAACCATAGCTAATTGTAAATGACTTTTATTTATTGACAGTTTGCATAGCTGAGAGAGGAATTACTAATATATCACAGACCTTTTAACTAGAAATAAGCAAGCTCAAGGCAGACAGCTGTTTTCAGTGTCTGCTGGGAAAAATGCCCCAGCCACTCCTGTTTGATGAACAAACATACTTTCTTGATTGTCACACTCACACCCATCTGTTGAGATGGCATGATGCCCAGGGAGAAGCTGGGCAAAACTTTTGCCTTGGGCATTAACAGTGAGCAGCAATAGGTTTAGATGGGCAGTATGAGCAACACTGCATATAAAATGTCTCAAGCTTCAATTTTGTGCCAAGCATGGCTCAAAAGCTTAGAAACAAATGTCTCCTCATACATCATTTGGGATCACTGGGTCCCCAAAAGCAAATATTACCTAAAATAGCCCATGTTCTGGGGTCACCAATATATCATACAGAAGTTGGTGTTCGGCCCAAGGTGATTACTTTGTTAGAGGAGAACATTGTGGCTGGTGCACACTGTGTGACAAGGTGGGGACTGCTCACATGGACAAATGCTAACTACACAGCCAGGAAATCTACTTTGGAAGCACAGGACCAGCTGCTGTCTCAAGCAAATGGTCTTCATTTCCTGGAAAACATGCAGTCAGCAAAAGGATAAGAAACTGGTTAGTCAGCAGCTGAAAGCACATGAAAATAACAAGAGACAGTAACATGAGATTTAATGCAGGAGAAATAACTAGAAGACAAAAGAAGAAGACAACTTATAGGATCACAGAATCATTTAGTTTAGGAAAGACCTTTAAGACCATCAAGTTCAACAATTAGCCCAGCACTTCCAAGTCCCTGTCTCACTATGTGGGACAAAGACTCTCTTTGTAGGTAGCTTTAAAAGTATGAGCTTTTAAAAAAAAGCACCAAGCAATAAAAAGAGAATATATAGATGTGATGCCAGTGATTTAGATGAAACTGTGAAGTGTTTTTCTCTTTCAATAAACCTATGGGGCAGAATCATTATATTTTAAAGATAGTTTTACCAAATCTAGAAGTAGGTACTTTCAAAATATAGGGACTCAGAGCAAGACAGGGTGAGCTCTTTCCCGTAATTGTGCTCTACATCTACTGACATTTAACATTTTTTCTGAGACACTGAAGAGTCTATAGAGAAGAGCTTTAGCTGTCTCCTTCTTCCACCACCTCCTCCATGCCTGGCTGTCTGTTCTCAACACTCTTTTAATCTCCTCTCCAACATCAGGCTCTTTGCAAGCTGTCACTGGCCTTATTCCTACCACCTTTTATTCTCTAGAAGTTTGTTCCAGGTTGTGCTAATAAGACACCTTTAGTAGTCTGTGCACATCCTATCACTCATAAAGAGACATAATCTCTTCCTCCACAGGTCAGGGAAAAAACATCTAGAATAGCCATAAAAATTATTTAGGAAAAATAAGAACACATTAATAGTGAGCAAATAAAGAAAATATATTTAGCACTAACATATTCACAGAGCTCTAAATAATTTAGCTAAGTTAGAAAGGTACCTTTCCCTATTCATATAGTCCTTACATCTGTTCAATATATGTGAAGGGAAAGTAGTCTGTGCTGTGTTCCCAAGGGAGACAAAAGTGCTGGAAAATTTCAAAAATGAGTTCTGAGTCCAAATTCTGTGTCCAAATTTGTTTGCTATAATTTTTTTAAAAATTTATTTAAATTCTCCAAGGTGTATACATATCCTTTCACAGCATAAATGTGGAAATATTACTCCTATTCTGTACTTCCAACAGTCTCCAGTTTCAGTTTTACTGAATTAATTGAGGACAGGCTATATGTGAGTGCATTTGGTTGCTAGGTTGGTTGTTACCCTGATTTGTTTGAAGAAATGTTAAAAAAATTTGCAAAGACGAACACGTTCACCATGCTATTTTGCAAAGAATTTTTTCAGCTCAGTTATATTTTTTGTGGATTTCTGGGATCCTTATCTCATATGATGACAGGCACAACATAATGTTTTGAATACTATTTAAATAAGTTATTAAGTACTCTATTATATGCAAAATTCTTATATCACAGTTCAGTTTCTTTCATGTCTGAGTGCCTCCTGTCTGCATTCCACAGTGCAATAGCATTGGCCACATGCAATTCTTTCATCCTATCCTAAAAACGTATCACATGCATAATCACTAATCCACTATGAAATATAATGGTGTTTTCTTACATATATTTTCTTTCACAAATAAAATTTCATGGACATCTGTGCAGATATACACAAATATTGCTCTCTGGACTGTGCAGAGATGACAATTTCAAATACAGAAATAAAGTTGGCATTTGAAGGCAACTGTGAAACTAACACGGACCTGTACTTTAACAGTCATAGTAATTTTTTTTGCCTCACAATTTTTTTTTATTGCTGTGGTTTCCATGGCAAAATATTCTACTAAAAACAAAACAATGAGCAGCCTTTAAGAGAAATCACAGCTCAGCAATTTGAGTGCACCTTGCTAGGAAATGTCAGCTGGGTTCTGTTTGACAGGAGCGGGGCTGCTCTTGGAGAGCTGTAGACAAGAACATGAGCTCAGAATATCTTGGCTTTGAACTTCAATTGATACAAAATAAGAGCTGACAATACAGCACAGTTCCTTCTGCAATGTGGGCTCTTCTGAGCCTGCAGAGACAGCTCTGAACCTTTATGAGGAAGCTTCTTATGAGCAGGTTCTTTGGGAGCAGTGTGTGCACTTGTGCTTGACTTGGTGAGGATGTTGGGTGCTGAGAGAAACCAGCTCATCTTTCTTTGATGAAGATCTAATTTACAACAACCTGATTGAGCTTAGAGGATCTTGCAAACTTTTGCACAGTGCAAAGTTGAATAAGGAAGCCAAGCTCACTCTGATTTCAAAAACACCTTCTGTTTCTTGGCAGTTGGGAAATTTAGGTTTCTTCTATCAAAGCTGAAACACACATTTCTGCATAGATATTCCTTACATATTTTTTTTCCATTCCTGGCTTTTACAATCAATTAATTCATCTTTTATCATTATGTAATACATATATATGTAGAAAAGAGGTAATTTAAATCTAGGTGAAGTCAATAATGGCTCGTTACATTGTAGGCACAGGTATCATTTAGCTTGCTCAAAGCCTTTGGGTTTACAGCAGTAAAATCTTCTTAAAAGCTTCTCATTGGCTTCCTCTACAAATAAATTAATTGCATAGACACTCAGATTTGTTTATGTGGAGATGTAAAAAGAAGGCACTTTGGTTAAATTGGAGTATATCTTCAGAGCACGTTTGGTTCCAGAGTAGTTGAGAAAAATGATGAGCTAGTGGCTGCTTACTATAGAAGACAGTAGAATAATTTTGTTTGGAGAATGTATCTGTTAATGCAGAAATAAATCTTGTTCCATAGCTGTAGAAATAAAGAAAAAAAGTGCAATCTCCTGAAATGACACTACTGACTATGTAGTCTCTCTGTAGTAACAGCAGGCCCATTTCAGCAGCTATTAAGAAGAGACGCTCATGAATCTCATGACTTTCACCACACACAAGCCTTTCCTTTTCTAAAAAAACACAAATTTGTGACACATAGATGCCAGCTGCAACTCTGAATGGTGGATCTGGATCTGTAGATATGAAAGCCAGATCGGACAGCCCCAGGCAGCTTCACAGCCCAGTCTGGACCTTTCCTTTTCCCCCTCAGAGTAGCTCCAGCTGCAGTAATCTGTGCTCAGCTTAACTCTTTCAAGGCTCCTAATTCTCCACAGTTTGTACCTGAAACACAATAAATAGTCCAAATTGCCTTTTTGAAGATAATGACTCTAGAATTCTGCTTAGTTGGATTTTAGAATTCTAGAAATAAGAAGATGACTTTTGAGTCTTGCATGGGACTCAATCAAGGTATTAATTACTTGTATCACCATTAATGCAATTTAGTTGCTGAAAAAACATCTGTGTATTTTAAAATTACAATAGCATAAAGTGAGAAAGTGAGGTAATTAAAGTAAAACATGAATGAAAAGTGTAGCTGGGAGAATTCTAAAAAAAATAACCCAATGACTCTTTCATGTGTGTGTGTATATCTGTGTGTATGTGTGTATGCATGCACAGAGATGATACCGTACCTCTCACAGAATTGCCATTGTCTATTCATTCATTAGAGGTAATTATTTTTAATTTTTGTCCCCACTGACCTGTAGGCAGATGGTTAGCATGAATGCCATTTTTATCTGGACACCAGATCTGGCCAGACCGCAATCTGTTGGGTTTGATCACTAAACTGGCAGCTGCATTACAGACCTGCTCTTTTCTCTTTTTGTCTCCAGGGACTGCAGATTGGATGCACTGAATGTGAACTTCTGCAAAACATGGGGCTTTTTGTCATTTTCACTTGGCTTTCTTTTTATGACCATCCGGTAAATATCAGCACAGTTTAAAAGCTGATTGAATCAAACTGTACCAAAAAGGCAATTTTAGCTACAAAATTATTTTTTACTAATATAAAAGGCAAGAAAATAAATGAGGCTTTATGGAACAAATATACATTTTCAAGTCAACATGAAGAGGTAATTCAATTAATTCTAAGATGGAGTTTAAAAAATCTATATATGAACACTATTCTTATCTAAAAGCAGAGGGCAGGGTGTTGTGGGACACATTTTTGAAAAGGAGAGAAGAACCAAAGGCATTTTATAATTGTATGGATTGCACATGGGAAACCTGTGTGATCAGTAGTACCAAACATCTCTATATGACATAGTTGCATGACATACAAAAATAGAGAGATTTTTGTCTAACCTTGCTCTCACTAAGGCTTGAGAATGTGCGTAACTTTAAACATATGAGTATTATCCATATTCAAAGACATGGTATACACTATACTGATTACATTTTTTCTAAGTGTGTATGTAAATCTGTTTTATCAGAGTTTTTTGCCCTCTTTTGCTATTTCTTAGTTTGGCAAAATGATTTCAAGCATGGTGGAAGTTGTGCCTCAGTAAACACTGAAATGTCTTTAGCTGTTCTCTACCAAGATTAAATAAAAGAAAAAAATTGTTTTAAATATACTGATTGCTATGTTCCATTTAGAACTGTCAGAATAAATTAAATAATTTGTATCTTAATATAAAAGGCATCTATTCATTACAGAGAGCAATTGTCCTCCCTTTACAAGATACAGTGATGTCAAATCCAGATTTGCTCTGCTGCATCTGCCTGATGTTTATCACGGGACAGGGATACAAGTAAATACTTCCTTCAACACAAGGACTTTCACTTGTTACCATCAGACTGATGACAGCAAGTAGAATTCAGAGACAAAGTCTATAATCTTACAGGTTTGGATATATTTAGGCAGGGCTTAACTTTTATCAAACTCATTTATCTTACCTTTTTTAAAAACTTATCCCTGTTGCATTCCAGTGTTGCATACATAGGTAGGGAGATAGAAATGAAATAAAATTGCATGTATTTAAATGCCATCAGAAAGAGTAACTTCCCAAGAAAGTTTTTTTTAATTTCCACAGTGGTGAATAGTCCACTGTGAGCCCAATAAACCATTCTGGTTCATCTATTTTGACCTAAGAAAAGAAGCGTGAAGTTTGTCTTGCTCAACAGACTCCTCATGTATTTTTCATTTTAATATCATAGATTAAAATGAATATAAGCAGCATAAGGATAAGCACCCTATACAGTCCTTTTTGTCTGTTAAACTCACATGCACTTTCACTTAGTGATCACCCCTGATGTTTTCCCGGCCAGTTGTACAGTAGGAGGAGCAGAGAAGATGCCAGATCCAGATCTTGCACTTCTCAGGTAATCACTGAATTTCTAGAGAAAAAAAACATTTTTCTTCCATTAAACATCTGCCTCCAATAGGGAGTTAATTCGACACAAGCTGGTGAGTAAATACTTAACAAGAAAACAGTGACTATGGGTACTTACCTAGTAAGTTTACCAACCTAATTTTGTTCTCCTGACTCTCTCTCTATGTCTACTATTCATGTCATATTTAGAAAACTTAGTTGACAGAATTATTTCCTTTACTGCAAATAGAAAGAAAGATAATTTTAGAAGATGATTTATATCCCTTGACTCTCCACTCTGCAAATTCAATTCTCTCTGGTCCTATTCCATATGAAAGAATTAAAGATTCGATGGTGAGATTTCACCATCCTCACTTACAATCCAGAGCAGATTGCTGTGTTGTATTGCAAAAGTGCATGAGAAAAAAGATATACAAAAATAGATGACACAATGGAATATAAGGCTACAAAAATCATCAATGAAGATTAAACAAGAGAGTGTGGTTGACAACAATTAATCCTAAAGAATTTATTTTTCTGCGGTGGTAAAAATAGGTCCATGTGAAAGGTTACACATAGGCCATTTAAGAGAGCACACACTTTTTATGCCCTGGACAACTGAACCAGTGCTGTGCTCTGGAAGCTATTTTTAAGGTTGGCAATCAGCTTTAACAACCTGTTTTGAGTGCTGGGAATATCCAAGGTAGACCTGTTATGGGAGAAGTATATTTTATATTTTCAAAGATGGACTTGAGTGGCAGGAGCTCGAGCAGGTGGTCCCAGGGCAGCAGGGCTGGGCTCTCCCAGCCAGGTGAGCGGTGCACACAGGCTGAGAAGAAGATGCAAGGACACTGCCAAACACCTTACACTCACCCATGTGCTGCTTACATGCTTTGGCATTGAGAGCCAGCAATCTTTTCCAATGTTTCAACAAATCTATCATGCTTGCCAATATTTAAAATTCAGAAGTGGACCCTGCCTCAGCTGCCATTTTTTAGGCAAAAAGAAATATTTACCAGAGGACTCCAACGTGTGTTTAGTGACTCTAAACCAAACACAAACAATGTGGGATTTGCTGGGTAAGTGCAGATGTGGTGTGTGGGCTGCATGTCCAAATGCACCCTGATGTGTAAGAGCCCCTGCACACACGAGACAGGATTGCTCTGTGCCTGTGCCTTAGATCACACCCTGCATTCAGAGATGTTCTGTACACAGGGACAAAACATGCAAATGTAATAGAGCTGGCAAGAATACAGCCATAGCAGATCACACAGCAGAAGCTTTCTGAGTATTTCTGGAAACAGGAATTTTTCTTTTCTTCTCCTTTTCCAGGGGAGGAAATGGCACTTCTCAAAATAGAAATTTTTGTTGTCATATAAGATCATAAATTCTTTGACTCTTTTTGACCCCCAATATATATCTAGAAAAATGAAATGCTCATAAAGACACAACCCTTGTTTGGAAGTTTTCAGCCTGGGGAGGCTAAGAGGCCATGTTTTCACGGAGTTTAAAGTCACTTCAGACAAGGAGAGAGAAGACAAAATTGTATTCAACCTCAGGTATAGCAGCAATGATTGCTACTCTTGCATTGTAGTAAAAAGCCTCATTTCTTGTCCCAGGACGTTGCATGAGCAGCAAAAATACTGCTGGGACCTTTTCTCTAAGCCACATCCCTGCTGGCATTGATGGGGCTGATACCATTTGTGCCACACCTCAGCAGGCTGACAGGCAGTGACTGCCAGGTGGACACAACTGAGAATTTCCTCGGAGCCCCCCTGCCAGAAGCACCCATCATCGCCCCTCCTGGCCCTACAATCCTTCTCACATCTCCTACTTTATAACAGCTGGGAAAGTTCAACTTGCTGTCACATGAAAGGGAGCAAGCACACAAGAGCAAGGGCAGAAATGGGGGGGTGTTCAGGAAAAAGGGGGGAAAGAAAGAGGAAATTCATTAAATGAAAATCTGGCTGCTGCAAAATCTCTTAGTACATTAACCCAGCATGGGGTCTGAATCTCTGTTGCACGGTCCTGACTGTGTCCACTGTTGCTTCATTACTATTTTATTGATTTCAGAGGGGAATATAAATCCAGAGCAGCCTCATTGCCTTAGCAAAACACAGGGCTGACAAAGTTAATGTGCTAAAAGAAGTGATATTTTGGAATCAAAACTGAGGTAAAGTGAGTCTACAATGTACTGTAGTTTGTCTCAAGGACATCTCTATTTTAAATTATGTTATATTATCATTTTCACCTCTTCCAAAGAATCTAAAGAACATGGGACTATGTAAAACTTCCTCTGAGCAGAGAAAGCAATGCCTTGAAACCAAACTGGTTGCATAGGTTCCCAAAAAAAGAAAAAAGCTTTTAGCTCTAAAATCATTTAACACAAGGGGAGTTTATTCTCACTACCAAAATTATATACCAGTAGAGATCTATCACAGAGGTCCTTCCAATGATAAGTATTATAAATTGATGTTATAATTGGCAATGTTTTATTAACTAATACTATCAACTGGACCACTGAGAGAGCTCATTGCCAGTTTTGGGGGATGCAGTTAACAAGAGTGTTTCTGCCAGTTTATTGCCTTTCTCCCCCTGGGACTGCTGATCTACCACTTCAAATGGAGGGATTTCTTTGCCACTCAATAAGTAGTGCATCAGCCTTGAATCACTTAGCTGGGTCCTACATACACAAAAAAACTTAACATCCAGATTGTTACAAGCATGTGAAGGAGGTTTGGCATTTTGACACCAAACACTGACAGTTTTGTGATCATAAGTATGAGTTTTTCCTGTGGAAAGGAATGCAGAACTAGAGGAGTTCTTGTGGCTACTGAACTGGAGGTAAGTACACTATTTTCCGTCAGTTGTTAACCTCTTTACCCTCTGCCTTTGCTCCAGATGTTTCCTTTCCTTCCTCAAACTTCTAAAGCGAAGTAGCAGCATGTGAGAAACTCTGCAACAGGAGAAACTGGAGAAATCCAGTATACAAAAAGGATCATGTTATGCTGGGGCCAATGCTCACATCTCAGCAAATACAATTTTATGTATTTATTTAGAAATTAAGCACAGGCACAGTGCCAGCCCTGTTTGGTTATGGCAGTGCACCTTTTCCATCAGGACTAAAAATCGTTGCCATGTAAGGCTAAGCAAAATTGTGTACCCAGCACACAGGGAATAAAACAGCCCCAGTAACACCACATTCTGTCTTCTAACAGGTATAAGGATGCTTAAAAAAACCTTTGGAACTGTTCATTTTTCTTAATTAATGCCAGGTCCTGGCAGTCATATAAATGCACATGCATTTTTTTAACCTGGCCAGGATCTTGGTCTCATCTACTTTCTACAGACCATTGTTTAATCACAAAGCTGCATGGAAAAAAAAAATAAAATTGGTGTTTGTGGTTTGAATTTCCCATCCTTTATACATCCTTGTTCTTACTCCAGGAAACAGAAGTTCCTATTCATCTTCACTGGACTTCTGTTTTCAGATAATTTTGATTTTCAGAACATATTTTTTCACCATGTTCCCTCTGATTTGTGTCTATTTAAAATATCTATGCTTTTTTATTACTTTTGATGAGAAGGGTTTTTTTTGGCTTTTGACCACTACTATCAATTTTTAGACTCTCTTGATTTTGCATTAATACTTTGAGGACAGAGAAGGAGAGAAAGAGAAAAGAATCATACTTTTGAATCGCTCCTTGAAGGATTCTCTCATTCTCCATCCCCTATGTAGGAAAACCTACTGAAATATTAGGAGATTTCTTCCCTAGAGATGTATTTCAACAGAGGTTTGTGTTGATGTGTGTAAAAATCCCTAAAGTCAGAACACAAAAAAAACCAGACAAGCCTTCCAAAACTGACAAGCTGAATTATCCAGACCCTGACAGGAGTTGTTCATCAACAAATTCTACATACAAATAATGAAATGAATCTATATAAACTCCTTTTAAATATTTTAATTTTAAGAACCATTAAAGAAAAAAAACCCAGAATATATGCATTCAAAACCCCATAATTTAATTCTAAAAGTCTGTAAAAATTCAAGCCTAAATATTAAAATAAATGAAAATCGCATAGCAAGAAGTAAAATAATTTAACAAATAGTTTTGTTTCCACAGAAATCCCACATGAAATCGAAAATACAAATTAGCATAGCTCTGTAACTATTGTTCTGGTCCTCACTAAACACATCACATGTTATGGTAAAATGTAGAGAATTTCATTGGTTTTAACCAGAAAAATGTACTTATACTATATTTAATTCAGCTATTCCTCTGTTATCCATGAGTTACCTCCATGTCCACTGCATGTAAAATACATATAGTGATGGTTGTAAAAACTGTAAAAAAGAATGAAAACTTTTCATAATTTAAGATAAGTTTACAATGTAAAAATTTGCAGAAATATGTCCTCTGAAGATATCTTCTTATTATTTCTTTAAGTCTTACTCATCTTATTATTCTTTTTCCCCCCTTTAACCCAGGGAAAAAACCCAGGAGCCAGATTTTTCAAAGATCACTACAGAAGAGACAACTCTGCTATTAATGAAATAACTAAGTGCTTTTGAAAATGCCATTCTAAAAAACAGGTGGAAAACCTTAGATTCATTAATATATAAACATGCCTGAGTAAAGAAAAAGTCACTGGAAGCCCAAAGGAATTTGGATATTGACTTTCATTCTTAAGAACTCAAATTATCAGACTGGCTAAGAGGGGAAGTGGAAACATGTTTTTAAATTTGCCTGTTTTTCCTAAAACTGTATTTCACTTTTTTAAACCATACAGAGTGGTGCTCATTAAGTTCTGATCTTTTTCCTATACATAAAAACATACAAATACAACAGCATTTATTGTTGCTGTGGTTAATGAAACCTTGGTGATACCTCTGGTCAGGGTCAGTTGCAAGGATAAAAAATTCAGTTTCCAAAGGCTGTATGTGCCCAACAAGATCTGTTTCCTGGCTAATTACATGAAAAACTGCACACAATGGCGCTCTCCTGTGTAACTCACACAACATTGCAATCCATCATCATGGACATTGGCTCTGTGTTTGACACTTTCCAGCATGAGCTGTGGTATTTGAGACCTAAAAAAGCAGTGCCTGAATGTGGAATTAAAACAAACAAAATGGAGACCGTCCCAGTTTTGCATCAAGCTGTGAATGCAGAGCAGGCTACAATCAAATGCTAAAAAGTCAGTGAAATTAAATATATATGATCCCAAGGAGAAGGATAATCCATATTTTTTTCATAAGTTTTCTCCTTCTTTTCCACAGGGAATCATCTGAGCAACTGAAGCCCTAGAGTGAGGCCTATAAACCACTCCTGTTTAGTGACCATCTGCACCAGTTGTTCCATTATCTGTGGCTGGAGATTGATTTTCCTTTTCCTTGCATGTTCACTTACCCTAATGCCCCAGAGTGTGCAATGGAGCCAGCAGCATATAATGCAAAGACAGCTTTTAAGGCATCAAAAGTGAAAGCTTCAGGAGTATCATTATATTCTGAATCTTTTGTAGTAGCTTTTTGTCTAATCCTATTGTAACAGGAATCCACTGATGGATGGTGGCTAGGCCCCTCCTTTATTTAGCTTAACTGCAGAGCTCAGAAGAGCTCTGCTTTCCTCAGAGGAAGGTGAAAAAAATCTGCTTTTTATGGCTCCTTTATGGAGAGGGTCCAGTCTCACTTCATATCAATTTCATACAGGACCAGTAACCCAGAAGGCAACAGAGGGAACTCATTTGGATTTGGAGGCTGGGAACCAGCAGAAGTTTGTCTAAGAGTTCCAGGCCTCAACTGCTCTTCTTAGCGGTGTGAATAGTACATTCAAAGTTGGGTCAAGTAGTATTGCTATTCCTAATTCATTGTCAGTGGTTACTGTAATTACTCTTAGGAAATGTTTCTTTTCTCCCTCAATGACATGCCAAAGGCCCCACAAATTCCAGGGAAAATGAACTCATTAATTGACTGCATTGGAGGAGAACTGAAACTGGTGGGGCACACAGACCATGTTCTGGAAAAGACTTGGCATGCAGCAGTTGCCATTGTTCCCAGCAAACTGGTCTTAGCAGGACCTGACTGATGCAAGATTTTTAAGAATCCGGCCCCCTATTTAGGTACCTAAAATGGGATCCAAAGCCTACAAATCTGTCTCTCAGTACCTAGTCAGTTTAACTATTTAGACATTTCCTCTTTTTTCATGCCCAAGAAAACACCACAAAACAAAACCATGTGGAGAGGAAGAGTGTGGCCTTTCAAAATGTTTCACAATGTTCCACTAAAGAGAATAAGAATGCAAATATCCTGCCTGTCTGTGCCTAGAAAGTACCTCCTACAAACCTGAGACTCCCAAATTGCTTCTCAGCACTTCTGAGACTATAAAGACACTTGTGCCTATAAAGACTATACATGGAAGAGCACACAAGAGAATGGGTATCAGTTATTATGTCATTGATCATACTGTGTATTCAAAGTGCATTCTTCATCCATGGTCTCCTGCTCCATGAGAATCACACCTTGAAAATACACATTATTACTAACTCTGCATAGTAGATGTATGATAGTATTTACATTTAATGATGGAAATTATATGTGTTTCTTGAAATACCATAAAAATATGCCTTTAGTATTGTTCAAAATTTAAGGTATAAATAAGAGTTACAAATACTAATATATTCATAATTAGGTTTTGCTCCAGTTTTCCCTTCACAACACGACCTAGTGAAGCTCTCAGAGAACAGGGAACCTAGGCTTAATTCATTCCCTCACCTCTTAGTTTTAAAACGTGCTTTTTTTGCATCACTTTATTGCTTTAACCATTGGTACAAAAGGACACTGCTGTCTGAACTTTCAATTTATATAATTTAACAGAAGTGGAGTGATCGTGGTGTAAAAAACACCTAAAAAGTTAGAGAGAACCTGTATTTCTGGTCCAGTAATGGCTAAAGCCTCCTAAATCAGGAACAAAGTTTTAAATCAAATCCAGACTGACCACTACTGCCTCTGCCCTCAGTGTATTTTCTCAGTGTTCTTACTACATCTTAAAATCAAAAAGGAAGTGCACTTAAATTGAAAGGCTACATTTTTTTGTTTGATGAAAGCAAAATAATTTGGTTTCAGCATATATAAGTTATCTGTGGAACTCATTGCCACGTATCAACATAACAGGATTTTTACAGAGTGTGAAGTTCTGAATGGTGACTAGGAATGTCACAGATGCATCAGACAAGACATGTAATATACATATATATATATATATATATTGACATAAAAGGACAAACTACTGCTTGCTACTAGCTAAGAATTAGAGAGGAAATAATCTTTCACTTTGGGAGGGTTATGGCCTAACTGACCACTGATTTTCTTGTACCTTTGGAGCATTGGCCACTGCCACAGAAGAGATACTGGACTAAGCTCTATCGTTTAGTTTGATCATTATTTTGACAATAAAATATAGAGGAAAACAGATTCTTTTTTAAATAGATACTTCTACAGCAAAGAAAAAATAGTAGCTACATGATTCCTAAGTCAACCAAACAAATTCCATAGACCTGTGAAATTAAATATTTTTATTTTGTTACAAAATTTTTCTGACAGACAATGGACAGAAATTTTCTTTGTTTATTAAGATAATAATTTTTTCCTGGTTTTGAAATGTAAGAAAATTAATTATTTAGCTTTCAAAGGTTTTTTTAAACATCTGAGTTGGAGTGGATATTTAAAATCAGATCCCTAATGTCCTGTGTTTTAAGTACAATTCAAATTTCTTGTGTTAGAGTTCTTCTCCTTCTATAAACATTTAAACACTAGCATAAAATAGTGCAATATTTATGATAAATTTCTGTGACAAAATGTTAAATCCCCTTTAGTTAAATACTAAAGGATCACTTATTTTTATAAAAATATTTAGTGCATATTATCTACTGATTATAATTGAGTTCAATAATTTTAATCAAATTGCAAGTTCCTCCTATTTTTTCCCTTTTCATGTTTGCTGAAATTGGTACCATTCTACAACACATTTCTCGCAAAAGCAAAATATCCCTTCAGAAAACACCTAACAAATTGTATTGTCACACATCCTATATAGAAAACATGTGCAGAATTTAGGCTATAAAGGGATCTTTTCTTTCTTGTGTTCAAATCCTGATTTCATACATTATTCAATTTTAAGAATGTAGGAGACAGTTGAAAGAGGGTAGGTTTAGGTTAGGTATTAGGATGAAATTCTTTACCACAAGGGTGGTGAGGCACTGGAACAGGATTCTCAGAGAAGTTGCAGATGTCCCACCCCTGGAAGTGTTCAAGCCCATGCTGGATGGGGTTCTGAGCCACTTGGTCTACTGGAAGGTGCCCCTGCCCATGATGTGGGGTTGGAACAAGATGATGCTTTATGTTCCCTTCCAATCTGGGCCATTCCATGTATCTAGTCAAATAATATTTTCTACTTAGTACTGTAGAGACCAGTACCTTGTATCTGAATATAGCACAACTTTTGGCAAGGTTTATAACCTTTATTTGATAAGTCCTGGAAATGCAGAATCTATTAAAAGTCTGTTCCAACAGCTAACTGCTCTGTCAGAAATGTGCCTTCTTTCTCATATGGAAAGTATTAACACATGAAGAAGAGCTGAGATAGCCTATTAACATGGCTAACTACAGACTTCATGGAGTTAGAAAATGGGATTTTTAGGTGTGTAAATAAATGAAATCTGAATTCTGTCCTTATGTGTAGAACACATAAGAGCAAACAATGTAAAATGATTTTTTTTCCCTCTACAACAATCTTTTAAACTAGAAATTGAATAATGAATTAATAGCAAGCAAATGGCTTTTGTGGTTAATGAGGTTTGGGAATGCAAGTAGCACAGCCTGACATACATATCCACCCACTGTCTGCATTTTTAGCACTACAGACATTGGTGAACAGCATGTATGAACTTACCTAACAGAGACTCTCACCCATACATGTGCTTTATAGGCATTCATTAACATGGGGAAAGTGTCATACATATTTCAAATTGGATCCTTCCCAGAAACATTAGGCCCTGAGAAACAGAGGATTATTACCCTAATTAGCCCACCTGAAGGAAAAAAACCCTTCTCACCTTCATTTAAAAAAACCCCCAAACCAACCAACCAAACAAAAAAAAGAACTATTCTCCAGAAGTTACAGCAAAACTGATAATATAACTGCTTGGCTCTTGTTGCCATTTACACATAGCAATGAGAAGGAACATTGAGGACAGCAAGTCTTACTGTATTTGCTCTCAGATCTCTGCCCCTTGTCAGACAGCAGTGAAGTTGCCATAATGTAAATGTCAGTTGTGTGGTTAATTTCATACACTGCTGCCCACAGACTACCACATCAAAATAAATATGCATGCTATGGAGAATAGCACTTTGCCCTTTGTGAATTCCACAAATGCTGCTCTGCTGGTTTTGCAACCCTGCGGCTGTGTATTTTTTTGCAGACTGAGAGGGAAGCGTTCCTGAGCCTCTCACGGCTTCCCCTTACATCTGACTGACCAGGAACACCTTGGCTCACTCATTCCCTCAGATCCTGAAGATCTTGGCAAGCTGTCCCTCATGCCAGCAGATCACAGTGCATAGTGCTCCTGCACTTCACAGCACTCTTTGCTGTGAATATCTTTCCTGCATTAGCTATGGTTTATAAAGGGGGGTGCAAGCTGCTGATATGGACTAAAATTGATCCAGAACAATTTCCTATGTGTCTTGTGACTTTGGCCTCCAATCTGGAAGCAAAAAGCATGAATGAAACACTGTGTCTCTTGCCCAGGGAAGGATCATTCTGCACTGATGGCAAATGTGTGGCAACAGCCAGGGCAGGGACATGCCCAGACTGACAAAGTGTCCCTCACTAAATTTGGAGAGTAATTCCAAAATCAATATAACACATGAATATTAACTAAAATATTAACTACCTAAATATTAACTACCTAAAACAGAGTCCATGAAACAATGTTTCTCCAGGTACAGAGATCTTAAGGAAAAGATATCAATTTGACTGCTATGCACAATGTCTGTAAGCCTAAAGAGAAAGGCTTCTTTTTCTTCTAAGACCATGTGTTTCTACATGCTTCCCTGAGGAACACACAGCTGTTTGGCTATGTTGCCATTTTGCCTGATGAGTATTCAACTGCCTGGCAGAGCGTGTGGGCTGAGGCCAAACTTTGCTGCTTATACTGGTGTTTACTGTATTCTTTCTAAATTCCTTTTATGAACTATTTTATTGTGCATGCAATAATACTCTGCTTTGCTTAAAAGATTTCAGGAGCTTTATTTTGCCTCCCCATCCTCCTAATGTGAGGAATGCTAGTAGTAAAGGTCACATCGCCCTCCTCCTTTAATCTTCAGGTGAATAAAATGTAGGAAGAAACAGGAGAGGTAAGGAAACAAGAGGATAGAAAAGTTTCAAAGGAGAAAAAAAGAAAATTAAACTGAAAATGAAGAAATAAGGAAATGAAATAAAAAAGGCAAAAGAAAATACATGGCAACCAAGTTTAAATATAGTTGCTTGCCTGTTTAAATTCTAAAATTATTCCACAGCCTCATAACAGGATTAATAGGTTTCAAAGGACTAATAATCACTAGTATGACTGAATGCCTTTAAACTGTCTCTGCTTAGTCAACCCTGGAGGACTTTCTGCTCCCCTGATTGCCATACACATGATCCTTTTCTTTGTGAGCTCTAACCTTTCATGGGTAATTTTTCTTTCCTTCTCTGAACTCTAAGGCTTCTCTTCCCTCTGTGTTCTGAAGTCTCTTTCCCTCACTTTCTGCTCCAATTCTCCCTTCTCTCTGCTACAGAGACATAAAGGTGCTGCCTGAGAACTTTACGTGGGTACTCCTGAGAACTTCCCTATGGATAGGGAATGTGATGCACTCAACTGCATCACAAAGACTAAATGTTGCTAGTGGCATAACCAAATATTGCAATTTTCTCCACTGTAGCCCAGCTTCTCTCACTGAGGTGTTGGCCTTCCGTGTCATTGTTAGTCATTTGCCTTTGGTACAATTTTTAATTAGTTGGATGAGGCAAAGAAGGTCTACTATTACTTAAATCCTGCTGCTTCACAATCCAATATGAGGTCTCATTAAATTCCTCTTACAACACTGAGTTTGGTAGCTTCCTTATCTCTAGTTACCAGACATTTCTCACAGTTGTTATTAAGTTCGCTTACAACCATTGGTAAGAAATGCTGAAGTAAAATTGCATAAAAATATATAGAAATATGTGAAAAATCACATACTGAGCTCAGTTCTGTCTGTAAGGAAGTGTTGTACTCTTAAGCAAGCTTTGCTGATTGCACATAACTCTTCCCTTTTCTGGCATTCAGCCATTTTCTGAAAGCCTGGGAGACCATCTAAATTCTTAAAGACCTACCTGGATGGGCAGGAGAATGACAGGCACATGGGACAACCACTTCTGAACCAGGATTCAAAAGTGTACTTATCCTAACAGGAAAGGAACAGATATACCCCCACCCCCTGCCCCCATTGACTTCACTGAATTGAGTGTCTGAACCTTTTGGTTTTCCTTTCCCAATTCAGCAAACTTTCAAAACTATTTTAATTTTGTAGGTGCAGCACTTGCTTTTCCTAATAATAAGCATTCCAATGCAGATAAAAGCTTCAAGGGCTTTTACTCTTCTATTTTTGTTGCAATTTGTTTGTTTAATTCTTCATGCCTTTTGCAGTCTATGAACTGATGCACCATTATCCTTTTGCCAGTCTTAAGATTCCTTAAAAAAATATATAT
This sequence comes from Parus major, assembly GCF_001522545.3. Classification (NCBI taxonomy): domain Eukaryota; kingdom Metazoa; phylum Chordata; class Aves; order Passeriformes; family Paridae; genus Parus; species Parus major. The sequence goes on from NC_031770.1 coordinate 101,383,359, forward strand.
TAGGTTCATTGAGAATCCCCAGGAACTAGGTAGGAAGTGGGTGGTAGGTTCACAGTGACAATTCACACAATTCTGCTTAATGTGAAATTAAACACAGGACATTGAAGTTAACAGTTTACAGGGGCTCAAAACAGAGCTACACAGCTCCTTACATGAGGAATGAGCTGTAACACCCCTACATCCAGCTCAGGAAGTCTGTCAGCCTTAGGTTGTGGAGGCCTGGTGTGTATGCAAATAAGAAATCATTCTCTCCTGCCTGGTCTTTATATTCTTCCTCCTGTGGCAGGTAGATTACTGAGCTGAATGAACTTTGCACCTCAACCACTACAAACCCATTTATATTCTGAAGCTTTGTAGTGCCCTGGGCTCTTTTACACTCTGGGATTTCTCACTTTTCTTTCAACTTCTTTCCAGATAGTTTGCCTTGATCAGCATGTTCTGGGATGTTGGAAAGCATTTGAATTAACTTCCTAGTGTTGATTCTACCTACAGATCTATGTATAGATCTTGAATGGACTTTCTAAGAGTATTTGTTAATAAGAAAGTTGTTTTATTGACTAAAATGCCATTAGACTTTCCTAGTAGCCTAGTAAATTGGTGTATGAGCAATTAAAAAAGTTGAGATAGACATCTCTGAGAATAATTCTGATGTACATTAGGGATCCTTTATGCTTAATTTCTAATATTAGATGTAAGATACAAATATCTCCCTCCTTAACTGATGGCCTGACAGTATCAGTTTCCTCCATGGGTATTTGCTTTCCTTAATGCTTCATAAGAGTAGTATTTTCCCTTCCCTTTTTAAAAGAGCTGACAAATTTCTGAGAGAACTTAAACTAAAACAATTTCTGAGCTACTTTGTATTTCTTTTTCTAACTGAGCAAGCTAAGCATTTATTCAGGAGCCTAAGCAAAAAATAATAAAAGAAATCCCATATGTTACTCTTAAGTACAGAGGTTTTTCTGTGCCTTTCCATACTTCATTCCCATGCCAAGTACAAACCAAATAAATGCACAAACACCATTACAAAATCAAGGGGGTTGGCGCATATGGAAATGATAAATCCTGCTCTAGAAGCAGTCAAATGACTCAAAGATCACTGATAAAAAGAAGGCATTAAAGGCAGCACATCCTTGCCATACACCAAGAAGATTTTCCCTGCTGGGTGACCTACCTCAACTAACTGTCAAAAAGAATCAGTCTCAAGGGAATGTTGTGCTTATAGATTTATAAATGTTGACAATAATCCTAAATGGATGTTAGGGGACTTGACAAATCTCAGCATTTTTCTTGATTTATGTGTGTCTGGGGGAACTTTGGAGGTCCCAGCATTCATTAAAAAGAAACAAGCCATTGACAGCTGACAGGGAAAGACAGGTGGCATAGCTAGAAAAGGAGAAGCAATTTGTTGACACAAAATTCTGAAGCATAACCCAATAATCTAGTATTTTCTTCCACTGTTGTTTCTAGGCTCACTCAAAGTGTACAGACCATCCAGGCCAGTGTGCTTAGTGAAACAATAAATCTGCTTACTCTATAAATGGCTTTATTGTCAAAGTCTGAATGCTGAGGAAAATAATGTGGGCCAGATTAAAGCTGGAATTAGTGCTTTAGTAAGGATCTGGGGGGCAGCTGAGGGATGTATTTTTGGTTTTTCTGTATATGCATACATGGGTTTTTTTCCCCCTGGAGGTCACAGCACATGTTAAAACAACATATTCTGGAAGAAAAGAGTTCTGAGATTTGCTCTGTCTTATGTTGACAGAAGTGAAAGAAAAGTAAAGACAACAAATGAGGAAACTCAGAAGTTTGATTCTAACTTTATGTTTGATTGTGAGCTAAATTGTTGTTGAGACCACTGACAGGGAAACTTGCAGAATTTATCTAGGAGTCTAAGAAGAGTTTTGATTAATTTTTCTTGATAATGCATTAATTACAACTAGTTTTTCTACCTAGCAGCCTTCCACTTAAATCTGACTTGATAGCAAGAGAGAATGAGAAAAATATGACAATCTGAGATATTATTTATGGATTTCTTTTGATAGTGAAATGAACAAAAGTACTGAAAAATAGAATTACTTCTGTCCTGTTGAGAAATAATGCTTTCTAATGGTTTTAAAAACATCTTCAGAGATTGATTGCTAGCACTCTATAATCCAGATTACTGTGAGTGTATTTGTAAGTGTGTGTTTGAAAAGAGTAATATATTCACACGGTTTATTTCCCCAGGATGCAAATGCCAGCACATGTCTTGTCTTCTATTTCCTACTGCCAGAGGGCACTTAAAAGCAAATTTTGCATTATTTCACTGAATCCAGTTTTAAACAAAGGTAGCAACAGGTCCTCCAGCACCCCTGGGGCCCACAAGAACACATTTATTTCCTCTCTTTCACATTACCCCTTGTCTCAAGGAAAGTGATTAAGTAGCAGTAGAAGTCATAGCAGTGATATAGATCATGTCTCATTACAGGAGTCAGCATGGAAAGAGACTGATCATACTTCTAATCTTAGAAGGCAAAATAAAAGACAACAACGTAGTTATTTATAGAGGAAGGAAATTGAGAATAACAAATTTGTTGATTCTGGCCAACATCATATAGAAAGTCTATTCAAATCTGGGAAATAACTCAGATCTCTGAATCTGTTCTTTGAAACTTGAAACTTTTTCCTTGGGCTGCTCTATTCTCTTTTGTTGTTTTACTCCACCCTACATTGTATTTCTGACAAATATTAATAGTTTCAGTGTCCACTTCCCTTCACCAGGGTTAATACTCTACTCAGACTGACCAGAGGCCTTGCAGTTGATATTCAGTGGGACTTTCACAGTTAATGTGTAGCAGAAGGAAACTACATATTGTGTTTCTTTTTTTTTCTTTTTTTTTTCTTTTTTTTTTTTTTGAGAGAGTTTCTCCTCTATCTCAAAAATTTCTGTGATGTTTTCCTGGTTTTATCTGTTAACTATGTGTCAATAACTAAAAACAGTGTTTGAGCAAAAGCCCTACCAAATCTTGACCTTTTTTTGGTGAGGCAATAACGAGTTTTTGAATGGAGCCCCAGATGTCTTTTTAGGATGCACTGTAAACTTATGTTTAATTTCCTGTCTACTACCAGCCTTAGTCCATCAGTATTGCCCTTGCTTTCACAGACTTATATATATCATGGAATATTTGTATTTTGAATTGTTTTGCCCAAGAAGTAATAGCTTCCATTTTACAGGCTGACACTCAACATAGTGCAACACATACTTAAAACTTTAAATTTTTTTCTGTGTTTTCTGGTTTCAGCAATGCTATTTTTTTTTTCCTTCATCGTGAGTGTACATATGGAGACTCATTGTAAAGAAACAGTCATATGAGTAAAGTCCCAAATTCCTAGTAGGTGGGTGAAATGCTTTACTTCTGTCACCACTGACCCATCCATCCCTATATCCCATTGTCAGAGTTCAGAGGCACCAAGGTACAACCTGGCTCAGCTGCCATTCAGTTCAATGGAACCTAATGAGCTCTCAAATGGATGGATTTTCATGAAACTCCTGACCTTAGGAGGAAAATGAAGTTTTTAAGGAAAAAAAAGTACATAGTGGAAAGGTTTTATGTATGTGTCTATTGGAGAAAAATTTATAATGAGGCTTTATGCTTCACCTATTGCGTTAAATTGATAAGCTCTCACTGACTCGTATGTTTTTGTTACTGCATCTGACACACTCCATTCATGAGAACTTTGTCTCTTCTACAAGGTGATACCCATCTCACCCTTCAAAATTGGGCCTCTGACTTAAGATATTACTTCATTCCTTGCAGAAGAAAAGAGATATCCTCATTTGAGAACTGGTGAACTACCTGAAGTGTCTGCTGGCCCTCACTGATTGTAGCAGTCTTGAACATTTCCCTTCTCCATCAGAAGCCTAACTTAAACCAGCTACAACAGTATGAGATGTCTCCCACCAAACTCAGTGTTTGCTCTTGTTCTTATGCAAACATTTTTTCATTTCACCAAACTCTTTTAGCTTTGAGGCTGTCCTGATTTGCCTCTGATAACTAGAGTCCCTAGGCTGCAGCCGCTGAAGCCCAATGTGAACAATTTCCTTGCTCCCACAAAATTAATTTCAGATGTTGTATAGCCATATGACATAAGAAATCATCTTCATTATGGGTGTAATTCATTATGAGTGGACTAACACAAGGATCTCTGTGTCCTTTCGAGTCTCACATGGGCCAGCAGGGCAGGACTTCACCTGGAGTGAAGAGATGCTCTGTTCCAAAAGCAGGCAGCATCTGTGTATGAAGCAATGAAACTTCAGCAGGCCCCAAGCTCCATGGATTTTGAATCTTAGAGGAAGCCCTTTGTCTCTGCTTTCACTGCCAAGAAAGCTCAGACACTTAAGCCTTGGATCCCCATATTCCCCGTTTAATTAAATAAAGATAATCAATGACAATCTTTTTTTTTGTAGCTTTTTCGAGGAGAGAACACATTACAATCATTTGCGCCTCTATGATCCAGCTTTTAATTCCTATCTCTCATTTCCTACTCATGGTGTCTTGGCAACTGTGTCTGTTCCAGGAGGTATTTTTTCCTCCTTCTCCCACTCCCTCTGAAGCCTCAACACGTGCCAGGAAATGAGCAGGCACTGCCTCCCCCATGCCCTGCCCCTGGGGCAAGGCACCCCGGGCCAAGGGTGAGGAATGAAGCCCAGGAGATTTCCTGGTGACTACCAAAGGTGAGTGATGGAAAGGAGGGAACACTAGAAACGATTGCAGGAAACAGATACCATTATCTCTGCTAGTTTGTCACAACAACAGTTACCTGGGGCACACCAGACATTTTACTTCATGTAGCAGCTAATTATCAGAAACCAGCAGTACAAATACTGACAGCAGCTGTAGCTTGTGCAGACATCAGCCCTGGCTTGTGTTCTTTCCACCCACTATCTCTTCCAGACCTGGTTTGTAATTCAGGTTATATCACTTCAAAGAATTTGACCTTCCTCTGTCATCCAGCTGCAACACACCGAAGCGAAGGCAATGGATTTACATTGAAGTGGAAGAAATATCAGTTCAGAAATTTGAATGCTCAAAGGAAATAGTTTTCCCTTCTTAGGAGATCATTCCCCACCTACTGCTAAAAGGTGGTGCCTGAAAGCACAGAGGATCCATTTCTTCTGCATACATAAAGGAATGGTTTCGATGATGCACAAGATATGTGTTTTACATACTCAGCAGAATTATTCTCAGGTGAACATATTTGCTATCTATTGCTGCTGCAAACTAAAAATAGAAGTGTTAGTGTTTTAGACTTAACTGATTCAAACACTGCATTGACAGAAACAGATTCCACATTTCTGAGACTCACATAGTTAACTACTAGCAGGAAAGTTTAAAACAACAAAAGCTGCAGAAACAATGGAAGTACTATAAAAACACCTCGTGTGAGAGCAAGGGAAATGAATGCTGCAGATCATTATATGTGGCATCCCTAATACAGGATTTTGTTAAAATAATTTTTTTTTAACCACTATTTTTCTCACTGTATAATCCAGCACACAACTGGGACAGCTACATGAGGCTTCCCAATATCTCTGCTGAATTACTGAAATCTGGGTATTGGCAGATTTTTCAATGTGCAACTCCTACATGCAGAAACAGGAGTATTGATGTACATCTAAGACAGAGACTCCCAAACTGCTGCCTGTGGGCTGCTGGGGCTCCACATCATCACCTCTGACCTGTAGACATGTCCCATACACGCTGTTTTAACTCAATGTTGAAGGTGCACCATCGTTTTTGCTGATAACTGGTATTCCTTCAGAATGCTAACAATTTGGGAATAACTATTTGAGACCTGTCACTGATCAGCTGTGAGCAAGATGCTTCACCTCTGTGTGCCTTTGTTTCCCTTCCAGCACCATCTGCTTTGCTTAATTAAAGCAAAAGCTCTTCTCTGTAAAGACCTTCCCTTCACAGGCATTTGTGAAATGCTTTTCACAGCACACCTCCGAATTCATTCAGGACACAGAGCTGCCAAGCTAACATTGATTACTACTATTAACAATCTCTGTTTTAACTTGTCAGCTATGACAGCAGTATTACTAACAGCATAGGAAACTAGAATCCTAAGAAGCAAAAAACCAACCAAAATTTAACATGAGAAAAGACTGTGTGTTCTGTTTGGGGTATTGCCCTTTCAATCAAATATTAAAAGAATCCTTACATCCAAATGTGTATGCTAAGCCATCATGATCTTCTGCAGATTGCTGTGGAGTGTAGCAACCTCTGGGTGTGTAGGATATTTCAAAGCACTTTGCTTCTCAAAGCATTATTTTTCATACAGTCATTTGCATGCAGTTTTGTAGGCTTGTTTTTCATGGATTTTTCTAAATGCTAATTTTTGCCTACTCTGCTATAATCTACTTAGAGTTTGGGTGGGATCTTACACAAGGATGCAAGGGATGTGCAAGGGATAATATCTGGAAGAAATCAAAGGCAAAGGCTGCTGCCTCGTTTTAGTTGCAGAAATAAAGCTGTTTCAACGCAATCCTAATTACAGTTTTGTGGTGCTTTGTCGAGCCCTGCTGATAAGTTTCTGTGGTAAACAGCTCTTTATTGTTCTTTCACATTCAGTCACCATGGCAACCAGCATTTTAGGGTTTGATCCTGAGAGATGCCAAGCACCTGCTCCTGTGAGTGTATCTATGGGAGAGGAGGATTCGAGACATCTTATACGATCAGTCTTTTCAATGACAAAAGATTTACTACAGGAAAGACAAAAAAAAAAAAAAAAAAAAAAAAAGAAAAAAAAA
>NC_031770.1:101390950-101434394 GCF_001522545.3 Parus major
CACCTGCCCTGCCATCCCCTTCTTCACCTGTCCTGCCATCCCCTTCTTCACCTGCCCTGCCATCCCCTTCTTCACCTGCCCTGCCAGCCCCTTCTTCACCTGCCCTGCCAGCCCCTTCTTCACCTGCCCTGCCAGCCCCTTCTTCACCTGCCCTGCCAGTCCCTTCACCTGCCCTGCCAGTCCCTTCACCTGCCCTGCCAGCCCCAGTCAGCTGCTCCCCAGTCCAGCAGCTCTGTTCCAGCCAGGGGACTGTCATCAGCTTGAGGACAGTGCTTGTGTTCTCTCTGCTTCAAAATATTGGCCACGGGTTATTCTGTGTAAATGCAGAACCCATCTGAGGGGCACAGTCACCTTGGTCTTCATTAGCATGGCAGGAGCAAGGCAGCACTTCCTCAGTGACATCTTAAAGGGAGTGAGTCACCTTTTAGGTGTTTTGATTTCTTGTTTAAAGAAAAAAAAAAGCATGCTAGGTCTCTATTTGCAAGTCACCTCAATCAGTGGCCCAGCTAATTAGAATTGTATTCATGCATGTACAACATTGCAAATTTAGGCATTTTGTTTTCAATTAGCCCTCAGACAAAAAAAAAAAAAAAAAAAAAAAAAAAGAACAGTTAATAAGATCATGCTGCATGCAAGAAGTAGTTTCTTACAAGCATATTTCTTGTTCATCTCTGCAAATACACAAATATGCACAAGAGAAGAAATCAGTTCTTCAGACGTCAATTTGAGGACACCTTAACTGCAATCTCAGTATCTTGGCATTGCTATTAGTGGTAAGGTTATGGTAAAGTTCAAGATTTTTATGGATTGGACTTTAAAAGATTTTTCTCGGAACAGTAATTTTTAATTTTTTTAATTTTTTTTTTACCTTTTTTTCTTGCTTTCATAGCCCAGGTGTAACAACAATTGAAAGGAAAATAAAGATTAAGCAATTGGAGAATTTAAACGAAACAATATGGGTTACAGACAAACCATGGGACATGGTTTAGTGGTAGACTTGGCAGTGTTAGGTTAACAGTTGGACTCGATTTTAGAGGTTTTTGCCAACACAAATGATTCTATGATTCCCTCTGATTTGGGTCTACCAGCAATGAGTATTAGAAAATGTGTCACCATTGAAAATGAGTTCTTTGACATAAAGAAGTCACACAGCTGCCTACTAGACTATATGGCTGTAGAAGTTTATGAAGAAAATGTTATCTCCACACTTACAGCTAGCTAGGCACAGATAGCTATTTTCCATAAAGGAAACTATGTCTAAAAAACTAGCAACGAATATATTCTGGAATATTTGTAGTCGTCCAGGGTTACCATCAGGGGACTGAGTTAAGACTCCTTAATATATATGGGAAGACTCTCTTCATGACCATTAGATCAGGAAAATTACACAAGAAATTAGCTGGAAAAAAGTCCAGCAATCTGGGGTAGGTTCCTTCTTCTATCACCTACCTCACAATAAAATGTGTCACTATTTAAACAATGTTCGCAAAGTGCAACCCTGAAAGAAATCCAGCGTTAAATATGATGATGGAATTAGGTACAGTTTAGGGCAGGAGGGAAAAGTTGGCAGCAAAAAACGTGCTATTTTACATGTTGGTAACTTGCAGGTAAGTGGCTGATGGTTAAGTTCTTCCCTTTTCATTAAACCTGTTATAGACTGAAGTATTATTCATGTCAATTAAATGACTGGAAAAGCTACATATACCGTGTACACAGAGCAAAACTGAGCATTACAATGCTACTATTACATACAAAATAAGATATGACTTAAAATAACTTTTGGCTCCTCTTCCAGTAGAGAAATCCTTCTTCATGGAGCAGGATCACCTACATTATTTAGTGTGATGCTGTAATGTATCTCTGCTAAAGAGTGTGCCACAACATACATTAATCCAACTAAAGCACTGTTCTAGGAAAAGATGGGTAGGGATTCATCCATCTACACACTCAACAGTCACCCCAGGGTCTCTGTCTACCAAAAAAGATTGGCCCTTCAAGGGTCCAATCCATCTTATCCTTGGGCAGACTTCTAAAATAGGTTCAGGAATGCCCAGATTTTCCCATTTGATTCAAACAGGAACCAATTCTATAATATGCAGAAAATTATGCACTAAATTTAGGGCAAATAATTTTTACCCTGAATGTCTAGTCAAGTCTCTCTACAGTTTGGAACTATAAGTTTCCTTGTATTTTGAATTTGTGTAATTGTGTAATATCTAGTAGACCTTAGCTCTAACCCAGCTAGAGCTGTTTCTGCCCAGTGGATTCAGGTAGACTTGCCTCAGTGCAAAGCTACATTGAGACAATTTGTTTAACAGGCATAGTCAGTCAGTATGACCACTTCACACTCCCTGCTAAAGTCTTTTCCAGCCACAACTGCTCTTGCTCTCTCCCTTCATGAATGTTATTGCTCTGCAAACCTTTTCTGTAGAAGGCTGGAGAGCAATCAGTATATTTACTTCTATTCAGGCTATTACTGTGTCCAGGCCACAGCCACACCTAAAAGGAGGCTCGAGGATTATACCCAATGGATATAAAGAAAAATAGTTGCAACGCAGTGAAAATCAGATCATTTAAGCGTATGAAGTCCAAAGGTTCATTGTTGTAAGAGGTGTCCAAGTTCTTGTGAACTTATGCTGTGCACTTACACTCTTTTTTTCACATCCATTTTCCCCTTGCAGCCACCTTAGACAAAGTATTCTTATTCTTAGTATTCAAAGTAGAATCATCATGTTGGCAGTGCATATGTGGGCTTGTCTGTTCACAGCTCTTTCTCCTGCTTTCTCTCTAAATACATCTTTATGCCAAGCTGTGTATTTGTTCTGTATGTCTGGGGGTGTGTAGGGAGAGGCCAATTTGCTGATTGTAACAAGTAAATGGCCAATATTTCCACTGACCCAGTAGTTAGCAGAGCTATATTCTGAATCTTTTGGCAACTTTCATGATCAAACTGTAGCAGTAGATTTGGTTCTAAGAAGTACCTCATCTTTACTCTGTGCAAATTAAACACCAGCTGGATGTGTGAGATACTGAGTGACATCCCCCTCTCCAAGAATATGACCCAGCACTTGGAGAGGAAAAGAAAGATGAAAAGGAAAGGAGACAGAGCTGTCCTGCTGTTCTGTAACACAGGGGGAACCTCACACAGCAGGTTGCAATCTGAACTGTCCCATTTCATTATGCCACTGAGGCAGACTCCTGCAGTGCATTAAGGTTTTAAAATCATTTAGGAAATATGAAGATACATTGTTATTAAATCATTTCATTACACTTCAAAAACAATTTTCTGATGTCCATTTTTTAACATAATAAAGATTGTCTTTCACCAGCGGGGACTGGCAAGTGTATATAGGCTGAGTTTCTGTAATAATATGATTAGTATGGAAATGGAATTGGACTGTAAATAATACTTAGAATGATCTTTTATTCAGCCACATCAAGGAATCACACAAAAGCTTGGTTAGAATGACTTCCATGGTGTACTGAAAACATACAAAATTTATCCATAGAGTATTTTTCATGATCAGCCTAAAGTTATACCTAACAAAGATTTACTCTCAGTTTGTTTGATTGATTTTTTGTTGAAATAAAGTGTAAACCTTGAAGACACATTTACATGTAGAGAAAAAATGGTTATCATATAAATATTATCTGAATAGTGCCATACAACCTTTATTTTGCAGAAGAATGTATATATGTATATGTATATATGTATAAAATCAGCATGAGTCATATCTGTGTTCATACAGCACGGCAAAACCAAAAAATTTATTCAGAATTCTAAATTCAAAAATCTACCTATGGAAACTTCTTTTTGATTTCAAGAAGTGAAAACTGAAAAGAAAGCTTTTCTTATTTTGCCTTGAAAATTGTGATTAATTACTTTATAGTTTTTCTTAAAAATATTCCAGTAATAGGTAACTAATTAAATCAACTAATTAAAAGTTGATGCAAATCAGAACTCTGCAATGCACCATTTTTCTTAAAGTACATAAGGGAACTTTAATTTCTTATCATTGAGCTTTATTTATCTACAGATTTGGTTTTTTTTAAGAGTTAGATGCAAACTGAAAATGTCTTTAGGTGTGAGAATAAGTCAGAAGCCTCAACATATACTACTTAAAGACTGATGGAAAATGTAAAAGTGTCATTGGAACTTCATTTGTGTTCACACCAAGAAGCTATGAAGAGAAGTTACTGGAAAGGGGAAGCCTTTAAGGAGCTGTGCACTTGCATCACCTCATGTTTTCAAGGTACTGTAGATTATAAAAGATCTGTATTTAGACCACCTTATGACTAGATGTTTTTTGAATTTCAAACAGTTGGAACTTTGCCAATATTTTCCTCTATCAAAAGTTGTTTAGAAGCTGGGCCTCTGTAGGGGAGCCACATGTGTGGTGAATTCCTATGAATTACAGTCATTTTTATTCAGGAACAAAGAAACAGATTTTCAAGAACTTAAAGAAGTGCATCTTCCCATTCCCTTCTTTATCTTCTGTGTACACTAGCTATTTCCAATATTCAACTGAACTCGTTAAGGTTTTCCTTGGACTTGGCTTGACACATCCTTGAGACAATCTATAATACAACTTTCTGGAAGCTAAATTTCATAGTCGTTATGGGTGTGACAACATGGAATGAGCACTGCCAGGAGTCTTATCAAGGCCAAAGTCTTCATGTTGAAGGTCCATCCTTCAGGGATAGTTAAATGTTTTAACTGGCTTTAACCACGGTCCTAAACTGTTCATCAAAAAAATTAATAATAATAATAATAATAATAATAATATTATTACTTTTGTCTTCACATGAAAATTTAAGGAAGAAAGAAAAGCAAGTATGTCAAGAAAGGAGGTTGAAAAAGAAAGCAAATAAAATGAAAGAAACTAAATTAACAGATGCATTAAGAAGTTCTAAGGAAACAGACATTTTAAAGTATTTGGTGGTTTATTATATCTATTGAGCAAATTTTTTTTTAAATTAGGGCTTTTTCAGTAAATTGCATTAACTGGGGGTGCTAGTATTGGAGGGAAGATGCAAGAAACAGAATACACATAGGTCTTATTTTATCAGTAATGGCATTCCAGTTAGGAACTGTCATTTCCAAAACAAATCCAAAAATAAATGAAAACATGAATACTATCCCAAAGCTTTCATGGCTACAATGGTATTGCTATGAAAGTGCCTCACACAGAAGCTGATTTTAGAAGCTGATATTTTTTCCTGCCAATGGAATGTGCATGGTTTAAATAAGTTAATTATTAACTTAATGCAGTTGGATTTGCTTGTTTTTTTCTTTGTTTTTTTGGGGGGGTTGTTTGTTTGTTTGGGAGGTTTTTGGGGGGTTCATTTTTCGATTCTGTTTTGGCTTGGTTTGGGGTTTTATTGTTGTTTTTTGTTGTTTGGTTTTTTTGTTGTTTTTTTTTTGTGAAGATGAGTGTTAGGAATATGTAGAGAATAATAAAAACAGAAAAGTTACTGAAAAGCTCAATATCATTTCAAAGAAAGAGAGTTATACCTGTGAATTGTGGGGTAGGGAATTAACAGTGCTTTATCTGATGGGATTGTTTTCACAGTCTGTAAAATGCACAGATTTAAGAACTGTGGTTTGGAAACTAACAGCTGGAAAGAATTTCTTTTGGAGACCAGCAAACTGCTACATTAATAATTTTTATCCAAACATTTGCTGATTATTTAGGTAGGGACCATCTACAGTAGAAATTCTTCTCAAGATGTTAATTACGAGATCTTCATATCTGATTTGATCTTTTATCTCCTGCTTCTTTTACCTCTGCAGTGGTCTTTGTTTTACCTTAGCTGCTTTGCATGGAATGAATCTTTGATGTTAACTACTGTTGGTCTCTCTTCTCTGACCACGGAGGACTTAAAGCAAGGTGAAGTGAATCCAACCCCTTGTGTGATTAAACAGAAGACATTTCCTTTGTCTCTTTTTCCCTTCCCCCCCCCTCGCATTCCATTGCATTACTGAAGAAAACAATTGCTATATTCAGTTGCTATATATCAGTTGTCAGCTGTTCTATGTGAAATAGGTATTACAATCAATGATACATGTACTTTGTAAACTTCAGAATAAAAGCTGCTGCTGAAAAATGGCGAGATGTAGTCACAACAGTAGGGAGCATTAAAAATAAAAAAGTAAAAATAGATATTATGTACAGGAAAAAAAAGCTCTAAAAATATTTTTGACAAAAAGAAGAAACAAGGCACCTTCTATACTTATCTCAGAGGGATTTAAATACTTTTTGGTTTGATGCAAATCAGAGCTAAAGAGTTTATGATAGTTTTTTTTAGATTCTGACAGAAATTTGATCTTATCAAGTCAAATAACTTCATACATCAAGCACAGTCATCATTTCTCATTGAAAACCTCTGAATCCTGGAGGTTTGTTACCAATCAATAACAAACCAACAGGCACAATTCCCTGGAGGAAGCCATTGTCACATTGTCCTAGCAGCCAAAAGCTGAGGTGGTGAGGGCATTATTAGTTTCAGCAGCTGAAGTGGCAACAGGAAAGATTCCCAGTGTACTCCAAGCCTCACACTTGGCTGCTGGCTGTACACCAGAGCACTCCTGAAGGAAGTCAGGCACATGACACTGTAATAGAGTTTTCAGCTTTGTCTGATTGCATTGCAAACACCATACATATTGAAACACTCTGGCAGCTTCCTGGTGCTCACAGTGAGGAACCTGAACCTTTTGACCTCAAACATCTTATTAAAACCTTTGCCGGACTGTGTCTCTGCAAGGGAAAAAAACAAGAAACTACTGGACTTTTCTCCTCTATAATTCATTCAAGTAAGCCTTTTCTGAGTACAGGACCTTGGCTTTGATGTTAAAGTCTCCTAATTGGAAGGAAGTGAAGTGTTAGCCTGTCAGGTTATTAGTCTCTCATCAAATACTTTAGGAGGTATCAGAACACTGAAGTTCTCACACCGTTGCAAAGAGAGCATGGAGTGGCCTGGTTTTTGTTAAAATATTTAAACTTTGCATGTCTAACAATTTTCCCCCAAATTTAATATAAGTGGAATTGTACCTTGATATTTCTTTCCTTTTATCTGTACTTTTTCCTCTCAGAGCCTCCTCCTTTACATTGCCTACAGCACATCAACTCCTGTTAGTAGGAATGTGGGGGATAACTGGTGTAAGCTATAAAGTCTAGGGATTCATATTAAAGCCCTGATTCAAACATTCAGGCATTTTGTGTCTAATGGGACTTACCTCTTTGCTGTTTGACTGTGAAACACCTACTTCTGTAGTGTTTCCACACAGGAAAGTCACCTCTCAGAAGGATATCCTTACAGTAAGCAACGCTAAAATCCAAAGGTTTCTGAAGGATGGTTTTATTTTAAAGTGTCAGCACAGGTCCAGGCTTTATTATTTGCTCAGTTTATAGTATTTACTTGCACTCAATCAAGTTGAATTTAAAAATATGTTGTTGCTTTCCTAATTACTGGTATTTTTCTGCATTACAGACTGTGTGCCCAAACATAAGGATGGTGTGTTTCTATTTCAGGAAAATCCAACTAGGCCAAAATGAGAGTTGAATGGAGTCAGAGTCTTGCAGGGATCTGACTAAACTCCTTCCAGGATCATGCAAAGTTGAATTCTGTGTAATTTCTATCCTTTTAATTGAAAATACCATCCAAAATGTCACAGTGAAGGAAATCTGTGAAACAATATAAAAGAACTATGTTAAAGGAAATTTCTGAGATGCTAGTGCACACCCTTTGGAGTTATGAAGAGGGTTATTCAGTCACATCTGCTCTATTTATAGTTTACAGTATGAGCCTAAAGAAATTTTGTACTACGAGTGTAAATGTTTCTGTTCTACAGTTTTCCCTATTTTGATTTGCTTAGTAGCAGACTTATGCAAACAAATTACCTGTGGCATTTCATGCATATCTTCCATAATGCTAAGTTTCCTATTGTATTGCAAGATGATGTCCATATGAAAGCAAATCTAATGCATCTGTGCCCTTATTATGCATGTCTTTTTCCTGGCTGAATATGATCCTGTTTTCCGGTACGATTACAATTGTTTCTTTTTCATGCAAGTGTTTGAATGATAGTCAGATCTCTCACTTAAGCTCATGCTTGATTCTGGCAGCACTTTCATCTGCTTTTGGATGGGTCATGAGTTTTGTCTTTTAAGAAACTTCTTTAAATTTCTCTCCACTGTTTCATTTTAGTGATCTTGTTAACTCCTTCTGCAAGCCATCTCTGAATGTTTAGTCTTTTATCTTTAAATATTGTAAGGTTTCACACCTCATAATTATTTTGTTGACCCTGCTTTTCTTATTTGGAAAAATCCTTTTTTTCTTTGATAGTTTAAGCAATAAGGCCCAAACAATTTCTTTCCCTTTAGTAAGTTTGATCATTCTTTATATATCCAAGCTCCAAAGATATCCATGGCACTTCACCAAATATGTATGTTTCACGATGAAGGTAACTTACCTGTCTAAGCTCATTATGAAAATCCTCTCAACAATCCTCTTCCACCCAGTTCAGCTGACCACAGGTCTGGGTGAAAGAGCTAATGACTTAATTATTTCTGACACTTTTTTGCATCATTCTGAATGAGAATTTAGTTTAATTTGGTTTATTGTCATATGTCTTGTTTTTTCTCGATATTAGATATTGACATAGTTTGGACTTTTCGCAGAATAGGAGCATGAAAACCAAACATTTTATTCATACAGCTACTTTTTCAGACAGATTCAGTTTGTGTTTGAGTAAGCAACAAAGAGCACTTACAAGTCACTGCCTGTGGTATTTCAAAAGTGGGAGAGCATGGTTTGTGCTCAAATACCACTCCTGTCCCTACATAGGCATTACATCTCTCCTGTTTGTATCATTAGCACATGTCACTACACTAATATAGACCATTGAGGAAAATATTCAATTAAAGAAAATTTCAGACTCATCCAGAGAATTTTGCAAATAGTCTTTCTCATAAACATTCATTCCCCTTTCAGGATAATTCTGCCATGAGCTATCCCTTTGGCTAATTCCTTCTGCATTTTGTGTGTACTTTATATACCATCCTCTCCAATTCAGCTCATAAACATCATATTTTTCAATACTGAATGCCTTAGTGAAGTCCAGACACCTTAAAGTTACACCTTTCATTTATGTTAAATAGTAGTGTCTTAGCAGAAAAACAAAACAGTTCAGTGATGTGGCTACAGAGAATTGATGTGACATTTTATTTTATTTTATTTTATTTATACTTTTATATCTACTTTTTTTTTTCTCTTTTAAAAGTTTTACCTGGACCAAAATCTTAGCTGTTAAACTCAATATAAATATGTAAGACATTTTCTTAGAAGTGGTTATTAATGGCTAGGTAAATAAATAGATGATATTTTCCTTGCAATGTCTTGAGTTCTCCGTTACTTCTTTCCTTTGATTTTCCCTAACCTGCCACACTGCCAAATAACCACTAAGATTGTGTATATCATTTACAGAAACTGTGGCTTTATAATCCCTGGAATACAAAACCCTTAACACAGGCTACCTCATCTGGATATGTGCTGACTTGGAGCAGCTGAGAACCTCTCCCTTGTGTCCGGATTTACTGCCCATCTGGAAGACACTGGAGCTAGAGTTTATACAGAACTGGGTCATAACTTAAGCCACATTAAAGAACAGATCAGAACAGGCATATATAGAATTCCTTTCAAGCTGCATTGGCTATTAAACTGAAAATAGCTCCGATTTCCAAAACAAAGGTGAACCTCAAATGAAGCCAGCTCTGAGGTTGGTGAACGGGCTGTGAGTTACATCAGCGCTTAGTCACTGGCAGCAAGTCCCCATGGCAAGGGGAAAGCGTGAGTGTGGCTATGCATGACTGGCATACCTACACTGCCTTAATCTCAGCCATCTGGATAAAAATCCCACCAGGAGAGCCCGAGCTCGGCACGGTTTCAGCACGAGCCTCGCAGTCTGGCTGAGCCCAGCGCAGCTGCGTGCGGCAGGAGCTGCAGGTGGTATCCCTGTGGCTGCCCAAGGGGGATGGAAGCGGCTCCATCGCGCCTCTCATCTGGGGTGCACACACCACGGCTGCGGGGACACCGCGCATCCTTCCCAGCGGGAAAGAGCTGCCACACACAGCCCTCTCCCTTGGCTTCCTTCGCGCCTCTTCTTCTGGCCTGGCAGTAAACGCACAACTTGCCAAATTGCCAGACTTTTAGCCAGAAAAAAAGGGCCACACAGCTCTTCAAAGGAAAAGTTACCAGAACGTAATAAGCGGAAAATAATTTTGCCTGAAATTTCCCAGAAATAGCCAGTCTGAGGAGGAAACTCAGCATGGAGTATTAAATAAAGGAGTGCTTTAGAAATTATGTGAGGCCTTATGTGATAATAGCTCCTTGTAGTGCAGAGTTTGGTAATTGTAAAATAGGCAATGATATCAGTTCTGCCTATAATTTGCTATTATTAAAAAAAACCAAAAAAAACAAAAAACCAAGACTTTCAATTGGATTAGCTGCATATTGTATATAAAAGAATTCCATAATTATAATTTTTATGACTTATAAGACATTATATATTACTGTCAAAATCTACCTTTCATCACTGCTGCTCCTGTAGTCATGCTAGTGAAATCTGAGTGCAGAACATGGACATGTTCTTGAAAACTGAGAATTTGATAGTCCATGAAAAACTGCTAATCTGCTGGTCTGGAAACCTTTGTCCTGAAAGGTCCTTCGCTGTATCATTCAGATTACTAAAATTGTCTGATCAAGAAACTTCTAGATTATTTCTACTTTTATCCCCCATCCCTTCCATTTTCCTGCAAATTAAGCATTCTAAAGGTTGTTTATGTATTGGCTTCTTATTTACTCTGTTAAATGGAATTCGCCACATCAAAGAGAATCAATTTCTCCTGGTCCAGAGTACAGGATTACCATAAAGGTTCCCATCACTCTAGCCATTTATCTGAAGCAGAAAGTCGCTGCTGCAAGCTTTCATTTCCTACATGCTTTCTTCAAGGAGAACCATGACTGGCTTTCTAAGGAAGAATGTTTTGTTCAGCTAATGAATAAAGCTTGCTCTAGATCTATTGCAATTGTAGTACCTGCTTCTCTGTGTGTTGCACAACAGGATAATTGACCCTTTATTCACTGGATCAACCGAAAATGCTTGACCATAATAATAACTGGAGGGAACACAAAAGAACTTTCAATACTACAGACTAAAGGGTACCTTACTTCATTAGAAGGGTAATTTTTCATCTCAGCTTATACATGTCAGGCAATCTGATTCCTTTCTTAGCATTAAACTGGCACTGTTTCATATTTAAAAGTGCTATGCAGATATTAACTAATCAATCAGTTTTCTTATAATATTTTATCCTGTTCTGTGGTGTCAGGTTTGCCATATTTTAAACTACTACAAATGCCAATCAGGAGATGTGAAGTGCTCCTTTTGATGCTTGATATCCTTCGTTTTGCTTAAATTATGGCTGAACTGAATGTTCTTGCAGCCATGGTTACATGCCTGTCATCATGTTTTCTGAAACACTACATTTTTATCTCAAATATAGTTTTGTAACAGCATTCTGCAGCACTGCAAAGTATAAAAAATGTAAACCCCGATGCGTTTGTATAGTAAGCCATAAGAAAATTATCATTTACAACATATAGAAGAGAACAGAATTGTCTATTTCTGTTGGAAGGAACCTGTAGTGGACATCTAGTCCAAGAGCCTCACCAATTTTGGGCTGACTAAACATTAAAGCACTTTGTTAAGGGCATTGTACAAATGTCTGGCATCTCTGGGACATTGACCACCTCTCTAGGAAGACTGTTGCAATGTTTGACCATCCTCTCAGTAAAGAAATGCTTCCTAATGTCCAGCATAAACCTCCCCTGGTACAGCACTGAACCTTTCCATGTGTCCTTCCACCAGCTCCCACAAAGACCACAGTACCTCTGTCTCCATTTCCTTTCATTTTTCAGGAAGCTTCAGGAACAATGAGATCCTCCCTCAGCCTCCTTTTCTCCAGACCAGACAAACCCAGAGCCCTCAGCTGCTCCTCATGAGACACTTGAATCCTTTCACCAGAAACTTGCCCTGTGTGATTTTTCTTGGTGCTTTGGAAAAAAACAACCCATTTTAAACTCCTATATATGGCTTATGTGTTTAGCTAATGTACATGAGTATAATGTTACTAGTGTCCACGAAATTATGATATACCTCCACTATTTTCTTGGCATTCCTGTAAAATCAGAGGGAGCTCCCATATTGGGGGCAGATTTTAATGACTGTCTCATACGTGCTGGCAGACTAATGAACATCTTTTATTCATCTAAGGGATGAGCAAAAGAAAATATTTTCTTTCTAGTTCAGCTTAGGAAGTGAAGTGAGAGCATTATCCAGCTTGACAGTTAAAGGCAGTGAGAGTGGTGGTCAGTGGTTTTGACTCCAGCATTGCTTCTAAACCTACCAAACTCCATCTATGAGCTATGTGCCAGCAATAGCACCTCACAGTGCCACTTTGGATCATGCAGGAGGTGGAA
Organism: Parus major; assembly: GCF_001522545.3. Taxonomy (NCBI): domain Eukaryota; kingdom Metazoa; phylum Chordata; class Aves; order Passeriformes; family Paridae; genus Parus; species Parus major. Next base: position 101,403,491 of record NC_031770.1, read on the forward strand.
ATTTGTATGAGAGTTCTCTTTTAAATACTGTTAATAACTTTTATAATTTTTACTCTTAACACTGATAAAAAGTGGATGAAATCAGGTAGAACAATGAAAGAAAACAAATAAAGCAATATTTGATTTTCATTTTGTAGCCTTGTCCCACTGGCTGTTAAAGACATTACTCTAAACTACTTGAGCCTGTGAATAAATCATCTTGTCTACACACCATGCCACATTCTTGAGATTATTTAATTTTGCTTTGGGAAGACATTATAATTGTTAAAATTTTCCTGTATTCTGTTACTCATTTACTTAGTTGTTAATAATACATTATACTTCAGATATTAGGAATGTGTCTAGTTTACAGAAGTTTTTAATAAACATTGTTTGCTCTGCTGCTCCTTTCAGAACTTATGAGCATGGTATTAAGAACTGTACACAGATTTGTAGTTATGACACACCTTAGGTAGGCAGCAAACTAGGTAAGTACATCTGAAGTTTAGCTGTGGTCCAGGCCCTTAGATGGTTTGAGTGGAGAAAGCACCAGAATAATTCCAGCTTAAATCCATGAAAGAATCTGCCTCCAGGCATGTGGATTGGTGCCAAGACACAATTTCTGTCAACAAAGTCAACACTTATTGTCCAGTGATCTCAAAAAGAGTGGATTTTTAAAATATTTTTCATAAGTTTTCTCAAAATTGCCTCAACAAAGGAATGTTTGATGGCCACTCCAAGAACTGTTATAAAAGTGTATTTCAAGAATCATGAAAATAATAAAGGGCTTATGTTCCACATTCTTGAGGAAGTGCAAGTCTATGTTTGAAATATTTCCTTATAGAATAATGGCATGATAGCATAGCATACTCCTGTGACAGTATCTGTAATATTAATATAAAATCATCTGAAAATTTAAGAAAATTTAAATGTTGGGGATTTTGTTTGGTTTGTTCATTTGTTTCCCAGGTAGAAGAAGTGTGGTGTCAACACATCAAGTGCTTGTGGTAGATTTGATTGGAGCTGTTCCCAGACAGGGTTACACTTAGGAATTCTGGCTGGATTTGGGCTGTCACAGCTGCTTGGTAATTCTCCACCTGTCTGTGCTTCAAAACTACCCAGACTGTCAATGTCTTCTACTGACAACTTAATTCAACAAGAAAATCTTACAGGTGCTTTCCCCTCCATGTGCTGAAAGAGGAGCTGGTGAGGGAGAAAGCTGGCTTAACAGCTTTGTCCAGCCATTGAATGGAGAGTTTTGGCTGGAACTTGGGTTGGAATGAGAATCCCAGGATTCATCCCTCAGTGCTGGGGAAGTTCATGGAGCAGATCATCTTGAGTGCCATCATGTGGCATGCACAGGACAACCAGGGAATCAGGCCCAGCCAGCATGGGTTTAGGAAAGGCAGGACCTGCTTGACAAACTTGATCCACATCTATGACAGAGTGACCTGCTGAGTGGATGAGGAAAAAGCTGGGAATGTTGTTTGTCTACGGTTTGGTAGAGATTTTGACACCATTTCCCACAGCATTCCCATCCCACACCCTGGAGAAACTGGCTTCCCATGGACAGGTGCATTTTTTGCTGAGTGAAAAACTGACTGGATGGCACGTATCAGAGAGGGATGATGAATGAAGTTCCATCTTGGTGGTGTCTGGTCACTGATGGGGTTCCCCAGGGCTCATTACTGGGGCCAGTCCTGTTTAATGTCTTTACTGATGATCTGAGGGGATTGAGGAAACCCTCATTCGGTCGGCATCAAACTGCCTGTGATTGCTGACCTGCTGGAGGGCAGGAAGGCTCTGCAGAGGGATCTGGACAGGCTGGACTGATGCTGAGGCCAGTTGTGTGAGGGTCAACAAGGCCAAGTGCTGGGTCCTGCCCTTGGGTCACAACAACCCCTGCAGTGCTACAGGCTGGGCAAGAGTGGCTGCAAAGTGGCCAAGAGTAAAAGGAGCTGAGAGTCAGCTATGGTCAGCTATTTCTAAACATGAGCCAGGGTGTGTCCAGGTGGCCAAGAAGGCCAGTGGCACCTGGACTGTATCAGCAATAATGTCCCATCAGGACCAGGGCAGTGACCTGACCATCCCCCTGTACTTGGCACTGGTGAGGCCACATCTCTAGTGCTGTGTCCAATTCTGGGCCCCTCACTACAAGGTCATTGAGATGCTGAAGTGTGTCCAGAGAGGGGCCATGAGCTGGTCTGGATACTGAGTCACATGAGGAGCTGCTGAGGGAGCTGGGGTGTTTACCTGGAGTAAGGGAGGCTTAGGGGTGATCTTATCACTCTCTACAATTCACTGAAAAGCTGTAGCCACGTGGGGATTAGTCTCTTCTTCAGGCAACCAGTGACAGAGCCAGAGGAAGAGACCAGAAGAGGATCAGGTTGGGTATTAGGAAATATTGCTTGATCAAAAAGACTGCTGAACATTGGAACAGGCTGCACAGGGAACTAGTGGAGTCACATTCCTGCAGGTATTTGAGAGATGTGTAGATGCGGCACCTGGGGACATGTGGCACATGGTTTAGTGGTGGACTTGGCAGTGCTGGATTAACTGTTGGACTTGATGATCTTGAAACTCATTTCCAACCTACATGATTCTGTGATTCTACAAGGAGTCAAGGCCAAGGACACGCTTTACTTGCCAGAAAGGCAGTATTGATCTTAGAAGAAAAGGCAACGACTGAGCACCAGTCTCTCTCATTCATCAGACTGGTAAAACCAGAAATAAATGCAATTAAAGTCAGTTGCAGGCAATACATTTCAGAATACAATCAAGTATTGACTTCAGATGTACCTTGAGATACAAGTACGTGTTTTGTATGTTTTTACCAGTGAAATTCTCTTGTTTTCTTGCTTGCTTCTTTCTCAAGTATATCCTTGGCATTTGGCTCCAGTTTTAAAATAGGTAATCCAATGCATGTTTGTCCCTGATTTGCTTGTCTCTATGTGACCCCATTTCACTGCATTGAAAGAAATGTAGATCGGTTCATAGGCTATACTAGAACTGGTATTTCTCATCCCTAGTTCTCCTGCAATTTAACATATAAATAAGTGCTCAAGACTGTTTCTCAGGAGGGGGGGTGGGAGGGTGAAGCCATGTGAAGTGCTTACTGCATCTCAGAGAAATACATCTGGTGTGGCTGTAGAGCACATTAGCTCACCGAGGTGATGAAGTGAAGTTTGAAATGACATTTAAGTGCCGTGAGGGACAGCTGCAAATGAGAGCTACTGACTGTGTAAGGGTTTTTCTTTCAACATACTGAAAAGCTTTAGTTATTCTTGCTAACCTGCTGCTAGCTCAATGGGACAAGGTTTATAAACATTGAAGGAAAAAAAATAAAGGTGTGTGTCATCTACTTTAACATTTTTCACAGTAGCAATCTGATAGAAATGTGCTTATACCTAGAAGATGGTGCTGGGTTTGCTGATGGAAACATACATCTCAATGCCTCAATAAACACAAATCACACCCTGGATTCTGCCCAGCTTAGAGAATTACTGGACTGAAATAATATGAATAGTCCCATCATCAAAAGGAGCATTCTGACACCTTTCATCTCTGGCTTGATTTATTTTCCTTTTATAATTTTGTTTTTAAATTATATTTTACAATATAAGTTAAAAGAAATAAGAATGTTAAGATATGTAACAAAAATAAATATTTTCTTTGTATAAAACCAATAAAGATATCTGTCCCATTTGCAAGGTGTTTTGAGATAGAGCAAAAAGAATGAAAGCTAAACATTATTCACATATCATATTTTAAGGAAAAATAAAAATGACATCAAAACAGTTCTGTAGATTTAGCAGAATCAAGGATTGAGTGTCTTCACCTGACTCATGGTCCCCTAGTGTCCACTGATAGAGAAAAACTGGGTTAAATTTTTCAATCCTTTCATCACTGACCTGTGGCTCCATGACATCATAGATGAGCTTAATGAGTGGTCTCATTGGACATCACGCAGTTTGCTACATTTTTTAATTTTATGAAGACATGCTTTACATACATCCCACAGAAATAGTTATGTCTACAGAAACGACTGCATTACAAATTCAGTGATTTAAAACTAAAGAAATGCCATGGTGTGCTGCAATTTTAAATAATTTACAGTTTAGAACATTCATTGCTGCACAGAATAGACCCAAAATCCTACTACAGACCTTTTTCGCCTTCTGCTGTATGTTTTGAACTGCAGATTAATTTACTAAGAACTAGCATGTTATCACTTTTCAAAGGTTATTGTATTACTTTTGGAAATTCACACAATGATTTTTTGTTTTCTTGGAAATGAATGCCAAAAATCATACAAATTTCACAAGTCTGGGATTTTCTTATGGTTTTATAAGTAACTGTGTATTATCATAATTAGTATAAATGTGTTAGATGTTTTATATAGAACTCAAAGTGGTCTTGCACAAGCTTCAGAACTATTTTTAACAAATTTTTCAGAGGTACATTCACTAAGTTTGTGTTTTTCAGTAAAAATCACCATCAAATCTTCAGCATTACTGGTTATATTTTTAGTTTGCCTAAACAGAATAAACACAAACTCTTAGTACACACCAAAGATAAAAAAAGTGCGCTCACTGACTTGTCCAGGAGGTTTAAAATGGAATTTCAAATAAATTATGAGAAGTAGTGAGATTGAAATGAACAGCAGAAACTGATTATATGCAAATCCTCATAGTATTGTAAATGTATATTTCTCTCCAGAACAGAAAATATAGAAAATTGTCTGAAAATTTCAGAGAGAGAATTTTCTTTGGAGTTGTGTTTCCATGTATAAAACTGAATGTAAAAACAGAGGTGGAATTCCTACAAATCCTCCCTATTTGGACATCTCTGTACATTATGCTATTAATTTCTATTGAATTCTAATTAATATTAATTGCACACTTTGGTGCAATCAAATCTTTAGCAAGGGCTTTGGTACTTGGCATTCTATAATTTATTTAATGTCCTTGCTCTTAATAAGGATGTAAAAGTAATTGCTTTGGAGCCTCTCAAGTAGAAAGCAAATCTTTTTGGTTTCCCAGAAAAAATATTAATTTCTGGCACATCTAAAGGAAAATATTCCTGTAGAGTTGGAAAATGTGCTCATTCTTTTAGACACCTGTATGAGCTTGGCTACTTTATGTTTCTGAGGTAAGAACCAGTTGCCACAAGAAAATTTGACAGTCATTTTGAAGACAAAAAATCTAGAGAAACATATTTGGTTAGACTCTCCCAGACAGTGTCAGAAAGTATTAGATTCAGAGGTAAGAGTGTATCTGTAAAGTGGAAGCAGATTTTCATTATGGGAAAACACAGTTTCAGTTCAACAGCAATTTATATCATAGTGCTATGTCCTACTGCTCCTTGTCAGTAGAACCATGTAGGTAAAATGCCAGGTGAGTGGAGAAGCAGAAGACTGAATTGATATAGAACTACTAAGAGAAGTATTATGTTTATGACAACAGTGTCTAGATAAATCTGATAATTAACCTAATTTTACACAAATAAAATCTCAAAGTGCAATTTGATGATGCAGTGATCTATATTTGCATAGCTGTGTATATTGGAAGCCATGGTTGAATTTCAGGATATGGACAAAGACCTTTAACTATAAATGAATTCTAATACTGCATTAAAATAAAACCAAACAAATTGCTGAACAGACACCCAGGAAAGGACTGGGGTATTGTGCACACTGGAATGGACCCCCAGAGGGACCCAAGCACCTGCTCACAGCAGGGGCAGAAGTTCTGGGTTATTTTCAGAACAGAGGTGACACTACAGAGCACAATCAGAAACCCATTATTTGGACTGGGGGAAGGAAGAGCATTACAAATCCATTTATGAAATCAGCTGATAAATTTAAACTGGAAAGGAATGGTAGTAACAGTTTAAAACTTTCAATTCTTTTGAGGAAACTACTTGGCCTAATTTCAGGCAGTGAAATCCATTAGAAATCCTCAGAGAAAAGGTGAGTCAAGCCAACCACTTCAGGAAGATATTTAAACAAGGCCCTGTGCCAGTAAGTGACTCAGTAAGCCACAGGTTTTGTGTGTGTTATTTTTTCCACTTAAAATGTTAAGTCACAGACAAAGTGCAGAAAGTTGTACCAGAGATGGAAGGAACTGGGAAATCTCTTCATTATAGCTGAGTGAGGATTTTTCTGCTGGAAGATATTACTCTTTCCTGCAAAATATAATACTTTAATTTCATTTCAAGGAAGCTGAAGCAAAACCTTTTATTTTAAATTTTATCATAATGTGCTCATGTGCTCTTTTTTTTTTTTTTTTTTTTCCATGTGGCAGAGGTCAAGATTTTAATTTCCAAGTTCACCTTTGCTCCTTGCACCTCTAGTGGCACTCTGTGAGAGCTGTGATACCTGACAGAGTCAGACTCTACACCTCTCCTCCATTTCCCACCCTGGTCACCCAGGGCAATGATTTGTGGGTACACAAGTCAGGCAGGCAAAAGCACAAAAGATTTACAGGTTTAACCATCTATATTATTTAACCACTGCTGAGTGCAGTAGACCCACTTTAGGCATCCACTGTGTGACAGATGGAGGTTTGCAATGCTTTAAGTCACTGTTCTTCCTCTGCATTGCACCTGGGCAAAACCTGCCCATGTCTGTTCAACCAGCCTGTTTCTTCCACTGTAGCTTCCTTTTGGGGCTTTGCTTTGTCACATTTGTCCTGTGAAGGAGAGATTTTGGTGGAAGATGTTCGAGGTCAGGGAGTAGCAAGCAACTGTGAACCCCAGTCAGATGGATCAAAGGGCGAGCTGAAGACACATTTACCAGCAGATGCTGTGGACTTCATGACTGAGAGGCCCAAGGGCCTTTGGGTGAAGAGTAGAAAACATCAGACTGTACTGTCAGCATGACCTGGAGGTCTGCCTGCCTGGCCTGCTGAGGCCACTGCTGGGAATTAATGCACCTGCAGCTGTAAGAGGGAAGAGCAGATTTTCTGTGGAAGCTTTTACCATGTGTTGGTGTCTCAGGGCTTATTTTTGTCTACTGTACCATTAGCTTCTGTCTTTCAGAATTCAATGAATGATCAAAAGATTTACCCAAAATGCAGATATTTCACAGGGAAAAAAATAAGCCTACGTTTTCCACTTCATTGCTCTCCACATATGTCAGATTCCTGCAGAATGGTTCTAACACACCAAAGTTGGCAGTTATCACTGTAAGATAAAATTCTGAGAGCTCTGTTTAATTTGGCCTTGTCAAAAGAAAGAAAAATAAATGTATAATTATGTCATCACAGAAAAAGCATCTTTCTCAGCCAAGTTTTTTGCTTTCATGTATTTGGTTAAAAAAACCAAACCAAACCAAACCAAACCAAACCAAACCACTTTAGCATCTGACTTGTATCTTTTTAAAAGCATAAACATAATTTCTTCATTTGATGCTGAAGATTATATTTGTATTACAGTGTTTAGAGAAAAATTATGAACTCAATACTTTTAAAACATGCAGGTAAGGGAACTGCAAGCTGGTAACACATGAGTGTGGAGGGCAGGTAACCAGGGCAGAACTAACCCTAACAGGTCAGGTCTCCTGGAAAAAAGACTGGTCTTGAGCTTTCACTTCAGAAATAACTTGGCTTCTGCTGCTCCTTAAATGGTTCTACTTTGCACTGACTTTTACCCAAGCTGCATTACAACATGCTAATTCTTCCAAAATTTATTTACATAAATCAATCAGGGATAAGAATGCAAATGCAAAAATCTCAAGGATATGAAACAATTTACTTGATATTAATTATTCTTCATAGAGAATATCATTAGCCTGGGAGAGAGGTGATTTTGTTTAATATTTGCAATGATTAAAAAGAAGGAAGTCCAAACCAGCAATATCTACACTTGATACTTTCAAAGGGCCAGTTTCAAAAGGCTGAAAACAATTATGAACCAGATCAGGCAGGAGGCAGACTTTAATTAAAAACACATGAATAATAATCAAAAATAGTTTAAGAACACTTTAATAGGTATTCAGAAATACACACTTTCACATCTGTGAAAGGCTACAGTGGTAGATCAGAAAACACATACTGATTTTGGAAATTAAAGCAGCCACATATATATATACACACAAAAGTTCTCTCATGTATGTACATATCAGCAAACCAAGTGAGTATTGATTGCAAAAAAGAAGATATTATTAATTACACTAATAAATTTTATATTAGTACTGTAGAATTTTAGAACTGATAAGAAATAGGTAGAAAGAATGTTTGACCATCAAGCATGCAAAGGAAGGCCTTCTGAAAGTTTGCATATTTATTTTATTTTATATGCAATTTCTTTATTGTGTAGCTGGGCAGAAAGATTAAAAAGACAGGGAAGTGGAAAAGACAACTATATTTTATTTTTCACACATTTTCCAGTTGGAATCCTCAGAAGATGACAAACAGGAACAATTTGTGTTATAATTTTTGATGTTGGCAAGTACTGATAATTGACCTACATCAAGATGATGCACTGGAGGAATCCTTAGGTTCCTTGGTGGTGGTTTTCATTGACTCTAAGACAACCTGAAGAAGTTGCAGAGAAAAAAAACCAGCATTATCCGCACCCCAACATTTTGTTACCATTTCAGTTACCTTGTACAAGTAATAAGGAGTCTATTAGGTTGACATCAACCCTGGGGCATAACAGGCTGATGAGTGTTTAATACAGAATTAGAAGAAAATGAGCAGAGAGAGATTTTTTTAAAAAGTATAAATACCATATGAGCAGCTAAAAATCAATCCCAGTTTCAATGTTTCATTTTTACAAGCTACAATGGATTCCAACAAAGTATTAAATTCATAACTAATCAACATTTCAATTAAGAAGTTACAGTGATTAGTAAAATCAGCAACTTGACATCAGCATTAAAACCTGGTTGGTTTAGACACAGGGAGATATAACAGTAAATATGTTTTAATGTGTCAGATTTGTTCTTACGCCATACGACACTTTTCTCAATGATCTGAAAAACACACAAAAAATTTGCTAGAAAAGACAGATTATTTTCATTAAATATAGATGGATTCACAACTTATATGGAAGACATATCACAGCGTTGCAGTTCTTCACATAAAGGGGTGCAAAAAGAGAAAATATGGGTCCATCAGCCTTGCTTGTTAATTTTTTAAACCTAAGCTCTTACTCCACTCAAAAGTTCTCAGATGATTTTTGCTTGGGGTTGAAACACTGTTCAGGAGAAGCAATTTGTCCAATAATTAAATAAATTAAAATCTTTGACAAATTAAAAGCTTTGACAGAGAAGCAATACAGAGCTACTACAAATGTGCTTCTCATCTGCTTATCAGACCTGTCATTGTCCCAAAACTGCAACAGCTCCAGGGGTCTCGTTTTTACTGTATGAACCAGTTTAGATCAGCCACTGAGAAACTCTCTCTTGCAGCTGAAAGGGCCTGCTCTTAAAGATAGGACATGCTTTAATAATTTTACTTGCAACTGAAATCAAAGCTGCAGTAAATTCTGTGGCAAGTGATCTCATCTCTAAATCAATAATAATGCACAAGACAGCAAACCACTTTACTATTTTATATAGTTATATATATAATAGGACCAGCCATTACACGTTACATCAATAATCATGATTATTCTGGTTACATTATGATATCTTCTGGTTGATGTAGCTAAAACTCCCATGAAGGCCTGTGAATGACCCCCTGTACCAAAAGAAAAAAATTATCACTACTCACTGGTAAGATAAAAATTGGCAGCACATAAGGGATGGTTCTCATTTCTGTACACCTCTGAAAGTAGCAGGAAGGTCACGATCAGTAGAAGTATGTGAGGAATTCATAAAGATCAAAAGAAAAGCATACCTCTCAAATATTTTTTCAGTGTCGCATCTGATTTTAGAATAGATACATGCAGTGTTCTAATGTGGGATATCAGCAGACAGAGATTTTAGCTGGTAATAACTCCAGTGTGCACACACATATTCCTTCTTCAGAAGAAGTACTTTAAAAGGCACTAAAGCAAACCAAGGGCTTTGAGATGTTTTGTGTCAGCTGCATGCCACTTTATCTTGCAACAAGAGACTGGGTGAGCCACTCGAGCTGTTTTTGATCCTTCCACAATTCTGCTTGTAATGTCTCCAGATAATTTGGTACTAGGAAAATGTCACATCAGACACAGATACATGGAGCACAGACTGACAATGTCCTAACCACAGGGAGATTGAATATGCAGCTACTTATATGGTCCTAATCACCAGGCTATCGAGCACCTCAGGGATTTAATGCTGCTGATTCCCACAGCCTGCCTATGAGGTAGGGGAGTTTTATTAGCCTGTGCTCTGTCAGAGACTTGTGTTATTTGATAAAACAAAATAGTCGCTCCAGGTCACACAGGAATTCTACAAGGAAGTCACAGACATGTTCCAGACACTGGAAAACTGCACAAAGATCTCTCTAGAAGAGATAATCTGGAAGCACAGAAAATGAGTTAGACATAATCATTTAACAAAGTTCTCAACTTGGAGGTAAAAATTCTGTTTTTCTGAGTTCAAATTGGATAAAGTGCAACAGAGCAAAAAGCAAATATCACACTTCTTAGTTCTGTGTAAGTGTACCCAAAATCATTAAAGAATTCTATAAATTTAATTAAAAGAGTTCCCCAATAGTGTCATTAAATCATGACTTACAATTCTAGTTTACCAAATGGCTTCAAGGGAATAGAGTCAACAAGCAGAAGGGATCCATCTGTAGCTGGTTTTATATTGTCAGGACCCTCCAATTCATTTCAGATCTGGAGCTGGCTCAGAGCTTCTTCACACTTCCTCACAACCTGGACAGCGGTGGCTTTTCATGTATCCTCTCTGTGCCAGGCAGGGTGGACACTCAGGAGAGAAAAGAAGGAGATTTCTGGGATGCCTAAGACTGCAAAACAGATTATTTTTAAATTAGTATATCTACTATTAGACTAACTGATGCAGTTTGAGTATAGAAACTTCCCTTTGAATTTCAAATGTGTTACACAAGGGAGTTGCTCTTGCCTACAGACTACTTAGAAAAGTATGGATTTCACTTAAAAAATAGTAGTCTTTCCTTTTGTCTTTATAATTTATTGTTTCTAAGTTATTTTTATTTCATTCACACTCTTTCCCTTTGTACCATATTAGAAAGTGTGTTTTTTTCCATACACCAAAACACTGTTGTTAAATATATTATAGTGCTTAAATCCACAGAGGGTTCCTGGCTTTTGCTGTATGGGAATATGCAAACTTGCAACATAAAATAATAAAAAATAAAATAAAATAAAATAAAAAAGGGAATTTGAAATAAAAGGGAAAGTTTTTGAAAGTTCTGTAGTATCACCTGACTGCATTTTCAGTGTCAAACATACCTCCAGAATATCTTACTTGGCAGGAAAGTCATAAAGCACTGCTTCACATTAAGTTTGCTCTTAAAACAAAGCTCATTTGCATTTTGCACCCCAGGGAGTTACTGGTAAACTTCCACCCAGCAAGGTGTGAACAGATAACAAACCATGAATTATACAAAGATGTAATTCAATTCACAGAATCACCCCAAAGCCTAAGTTCCTATCACGTGCTTATATTTGCACAAAAGTTCTCTGAGTATAAAAAAAAACCCTAACCCCAAACCAGGCTTTGCAATGCATTGGTTTTAACAACACCTTTTAAAACTAAAGTGACAGCATGTTCCATTGTGACAGCATGGAAGCTAGGCTTGCCTGTGGAGGTGGCGAGGAAGAGGGATGCAAGCTAGACATGTGCAGCCTAAATTCCCAGGGACAGTGACAGGACACAAGGAATGGAGCAAAGCTGTGACAGGTGAAGCTCAGGCTGGACATGAGGAAAATGTTTTTATTAGAGGGCGATCGGTCACGGGAGCAGGCTACCCAGGGAAGCAGTCGCGGTAGAAAAGTCAGTCAATGTTAGGAAGCATCTGGATGATTAGTTCAGTTTTCAGTGTTACTGTGAGGAGCAGGACATGGGACTCAATGAGCTTTAAAGGATCCTTCTAACTTGATATATTCTGTGACTCTACTAAAGACAAATTCATTCAGAATTTGATTCACAGGGCTGGAAGAGGTTTTTTAAATTCAGTTAAGCCAGGTCCTTCAGCAAACACTGTGCCTTTTCTAGTTTATCTAGATTTTCTATATTTCAGGTTTTCCAGCTGTGTTTCCTTATATTCCAATATTTCTAAGAGGAAAAAAAATATTTTTGTGTTATACATTTTGCAAATCCATCAGAAAGAGATGTTCCTCATGAAGATGGGTTTTTAGGGAGAGTTCTTAGTGCTGATAAATTCATTACTCACAATCTGAAGTCTGTCAACTACTTTTAAAAATATATAAAGAAAAAACACTTTTTAACCTCTTTGTGGCCATTAAACTGGTGCCTTAAAAGTATTGGAAGAGCATGACTGGAAATCTTTCTCTGCAGGAAAACTTTGGCTTTGTTCTGTGGTTAATGTTCAAACTACCTCTCACTGACAGATTAACATGTCTTACAAAAATCTTAAAGGAATGGTTATTTGAAGGATAGAGAGTTATTGGAGAAAATTGTTTTGTTACATTAAATATAATTAAGGAAAAGTTAATAAAGTAGTTGATTCAACAAAAGGATAATGCAGCAATTAGGGGGAAAATGAAACTTTAAAATAAAGGGCTGTGCTGTCATGAGAAACAAACAAAATTAAAAAAAAAAAAAAAAGAAAAAAACTGGCCAAGAAATATGATAAAACTAACAAAGAAGGGTGACCCAACACATTTTCTTATAGAAATAGCAGATTCAAAACCCCTGAGTTTCAAGAATGCATTTTGACTCTTTAAAAAAAAAATTAAGCACAGTTAGTCCTGCAATCTAAGAATTTTCAATAATTTCTGTTAAAAAGTTGCAAGTAGCATCTGTTGTTAGAATAAAATCTAGAGTAGCTACCAGCATTTCTTAATCATTAATAAACTTGCACAAAATAGAGACAATAATATTAAAATCACATGAACAATATTAAATTAAGGCAGTCCTGCCCAACTGCTTACCATGAATAAAATTGGTGTAAAGTTGTTCCTGGAAGAAGGATTGAGGATAACCAGAAGGCCTCAGTATGACATTCTACTCCATCTCAGGACTTTTGAGAAACAGATGTTGATTTTCGATGGAAAACCTTAAATTCAAGAATCACTTAAGGACAGATTATTCAAAAATATTATATGAAACTGTAGCTTAGTTTTGCTTGTTTATTTGTTCATTTCAATTTCCTTAAGGGGAAAAAATATTCTTATCGCTCTTTAATTTATTTTGTTCTGCTGGAAAATAGCATTACAAATTTTATGAAGAATAGGTGGTTCTGAAAAGAAAGCACACAATTAGAAATATTTTTGAAAACGTAGAGGACTTAAAATATATTCTTGCACAAGCCTAGTTTTAGCCTATGTATGTACAAACATTACAAAAAGGTACTAAATGCATGAAGTAGGAAGAAAAGTTTCATAGACTGGATTAATTTTATACCATAACACAGGCTACCAGCACTTGGTTGCTGCCAATTTTTTAAAAAGTCAGTGAATCAGTCATTTTCCTTCACTTCACAGTCCTGACAACCTCCATCCTGTTCCATTATACTGCAATTTCTTGCTGTAACTGGAATGCAGTGCATAAGTGAGAGGAGATGACTACCCATTATCATATCTTTCTTCAGACTGAGATGAGCTTACTGCAGTTTGAAATAAAATTAACCAGGTAGTAGACTTCATGCATTGCTCGTCATGCCCAGATTCCTGAAGCTTGAGAAAATCTTAGAAAAGCTGCTCAGGAGAAGTTTCTACTACAAATAAATGAAGGGAAAAAAAAAAATCATTGTTAAGTATTATGAACATATGGGCCAATGTGAGGTTTTAAGATCCAGCTGCTCATGACTAAAGGTCTGTTACAGGGTAATGTGATTCCAAGGAGCTGCTGCTGAAAGCAAAACATGGTCAGGGCTTACAAGAAACTCCAGCTACAAGGAAGCATTGTAATCTAATTACTCACTTTCTGTGCACTCCCCACATTGTTTCTGCTGGTAATCAGTGACTTTCAGACAGAAGATGTTGGTAACTACATGCAGCAGCCACTCAGTATATATGTAGGTAGGACTTGGGTCATGTCTTCTGTCACAAAACTGTTCCTGAAGCCTTCAGGCACTGGCAGAGTGCAGCAGAAGAGTAGAGATTTCTCTAAGTTCATAAGTAATTTGTTTCTACTGGTTTTATAAACTTCAAAATGATAAAAAATTGTTAAAAGGAAATATGACAGTTCTGTATGACAGAGATTCAGACATGACTTGATGACCACTAAATTTTTTGAGTTGGGTGGGGGGGGTTTCTTTGTCTTTTTTTGGTGGGTTTTTTGGATATTTTTTTTTGGTTGGTTATTTTATATTGGTTTTTTTTGTTGTTGTTACAAGCTGAGCTCTGTGAACTTGATCAAATCAAAATACAAATCTGTTACAGAACATGGTTTCTAGCTGAAATAATAGCAGCTGATTCATCCATCTCTCAGTGTCCCTTGGGCAAACCAAACTGGCCATTGAACACATTTAAGACTGAAAAAAGAATTAAAACACAGACATTACTAATTAATACAGGCAGCAGGGAAAGTTTAACAGTGGGAAATGGAAAAACATTTCCTTTTAAATACACATAAAAGATAATCAAAAAGTGCTGCTAATGAACAGTCTTAGATACATGGAACAGAATCTACCAATTCCTTAAATATGCAAATTACCTTCAGGTGTTTATGTTATTTTGGTAACAACTTCTAAATTCAGAGTAATGCAAGACTGAAAGGCCCCTCAGTAGTCAGCTCTTTTATGAAGTGGTCAAAGTTGTTTTAACAACTAATTTTGATTTGGGGGAGCTGTCTCTACAACAGCTACTGGATAGCTGTTCTAGAACCTCACTCCTTTGATGCAGTAGTGAAGTTTTCAGCATATTTTTAGCAAGTTTATATCCATCTGTTCCTGTGCCAACACTGTTGGCTTAAAATGCCTTTTTTATCCTCCTGGTACTAACTTTATTGACATGTTTATAGAAAAAACAATCTTATGCTTTTTTTTTTTTTTTTTAACAAATCATCCAGGGTAAGATTTCACACCTTGATAGCCTTCCTTCTGTCTTTTTCCTTTTTAATTTTTCTGTTTTGCACCTCAGGAACCAGAACTGCATCCCATGCTCCAGATATCACTGCCTTCTGCTGCCTGGTACAACTGCATGCTATGAAATCCTCCTACTGGATTTCAAATTCCATTGGGATCTTTCTGTTATGAAAGGGGATTCCAGTTACTTGGGCTTCCCAGCTCACAACTTTAAATTTTGGTTTCCCTTTCATTTCTAGACACTTGTTCCTGGCCATCCCCCTTCTTTTGACTCCATAATGAGCATTATAATCAGAAGTGAAGAATATACTTAACTTTGAGGCAGATGAAAGTCTTCTTTTCTACACACTGCATTCAAGTAATTTTTCTTCCTAGGGTATACAGAGCAGCCCAACTTCAGCTGGGGGGTGAGCAGAACACTTCTGTCCAGGGAACTGCATAGGTAGATAGCTGGTGGTAGGACTCAGCTGCCAAAAACTTCAAGCCCACTCAAATTGAAGAGGACATGGATGTCAAATGTCCCACTTTTGTCTCAAAGACATAGACTACTGAGCAAAGGCTGCATCCTGATATTTCTCCAAATTAAGGCTTTCTTGGAGTGTTTGCAGGTTGAAAATCTTGGGTTCAGAGTTGACTCAGCATAAAACAATGTGGAAATAGGAATTTTGCCAGTTTTAATGTCATTTGCACATGACATAAGTTTTTTATTTGAGCTTTGATTTTGTTAATAAAATATTCAGAGCAGTTCCTGCCAATGTTACACTGGCAGCAGACCTGATACACAGTGAGGTTTGTTTTAATACAGTCATAATGTTGAAAAAAGTGGGTTTTGACCTTTCTGCCCACTTACCTTATTTCAGCTCTTTTTACTAAGCCATTAAACTTCTAAACTGTCCATTTACAGGATATTGACTTAAAAGAACAAAATTTTGTTTCCATGCATGAAAAGGCCAATTGCCACATTTCAATGAATGTGATCATGATGCCATAAGGATCCCTGAATAAAGACCTTTTGCTGCATAGTGTGGGGCGTGGCAGCTCGCAATAAATTACACGGGAGCCAGACTCAGCTGGGGTAAACATCTGGGGCTCCTCTGGCAGAGAGCTTGACCTGGATCAGCTGAGGATGTGGGGTTTGATTGTTATGTGGTAAGGGCAGTCAGTGCCTCCTTGACATGCAAGAATGAAATATCACGTTTGTCCTAAGGAGGTTTATGTATTTCTTTTGCTCTCCACTGCCAAATTCCTTTGACATTCTAATTTTGGTTCCTGAGAAAATTTATAACATAAATAGTGCTGAAGATAAGATTCCATTTTAAGTGTATAGCTCCTTCTTGGAGATAATTTAATTTCTATAGCAGTAATAATAACATCTCCAATAATGATGCTTTCAGGGAATGTAGCCTGTGATAAACTGTCACCAAATGAGGATGGCATTAGATCATCCTTCCAGATCATGCAGTGTTCATTTGGAGTGGAGAAAACTGAGATGTGTGCAAAGGAAACTGTATTCTGCAATATATGATATATATGACTAAAGCAACATCTTCAAAAATATATTCAGAAGAAAACCTGTTTCACTGAAATCTAAAGTGTTATCCTCAGAAATGATCATAAAATTTCCCAGTTTACTTTACGTTTATATGCTATATATCTATCCTTGTAACTAAGTGGTGCTTAGAAGCTTTTGAAAAAAGAAATTCTCTCATGTAAAGCAGATACAAATGCACAAAGTAAAACAAAGTCTCTCATGAAAAGCTTACTGCTTAAATTGCTGGGGAAGCAAAAGAGATCTTCGCTATGGAAACAGGGTAGAGACAGATTAAATGACTTGCTCCGGGTCATTCCTGAATAACTGCTCAATGCCTTGAGCATGGGGCCATTCTTTTGTTCCATTTCAGGTCAGGTATTTGTAAAATGAAGGTGTATATTTCTTCTGCTTTTTCTATTTTTTTTTCTTCTTTGAAGCAATCTATACAAAACCAGAAAAGCAGAATATTTTCAGAAGCACCTGTGTTAAGTGTTCCAAAATAAGCCAGACTTGACAAGACTCAATTTGCAAAAAAAAGTTGTTAAAGTGGCTTTCAAGATATTTTCAACCAACATTTCCCCTCAGCAAATAGTAATGTCTTTGTCCAGTTGTTGCCCAAATTCAGAGGTAGATAAATGCTAATGTCTTCAATCTGCAACAACAACAAAAAAATTGACTTCCTTGGAAATGGCTTAGAAATGTTTCAACACATCAGGTTTCAGTGTCTGACTGAGGGCTAACATCTGTGTCTTTTCAGAGGCTAGAAGTAAAATACCCTTTCATTTTAGTTCTCTGAAATGCTTAGTATGGAGATATTCTCAGATCATACTAAAATGCAGGGTCTGAAAAAGGGCAATCCTTTCATTTCCACTGGGAAGAGAAGTACCAGCTTTTCACTACAGGTTCAATGTTCAGCTCAGAATTTTGGAATCTGTGCATCTTGCCCTTGACCATGGCACTACAGGTAAATGACTGTTCTTTGCTTTTAAGGAAGTAACCAAATTTCCTCTGGTGAGAAACCTCTGTTTTGGTGATTTTCCACTCTGGTAGTGGGATAGTACAGGTTTGAACTCTTCTGTCTAAGGAACGGGTGGAAGCTGGGTTTTCTTGGTAGGTGGGAGTGGTCCAGTCTCTAAAATACCATATTGTGCTGTAGGGCTAGTGAAAAGCACTTTGAAAAGCACTATTTGCCTACATGAAATAGGAACTCATACTATATCTTTTGCAGTAACTTTCTGGCTCCAGGTGGATGGTTACATCTAACCTCACTGCAGGGAAGGAGCCTGTGTCCTCAGTTAGTGCTAAATGGCAGCTTGAACACTTGGTGTTCCCTCTTTTAAAACCTGTATCTTTTTAGATTGCTTTATTTTTTTTTATTTTTTTTTTTTATTGTTTCTTCCTGTACAGGAAGATTAATGGTGTCAGAAGAAGTGTCCTAAGTTCCATTTTGGAAGATAAGATCCCCCAAAAAAGAGCAGTGCAATCTTTTACTGAATTGCATCAAAAGCTGCTCTGTACCACTGAGTTAAACATGGGTCAGGTTTTGTGCGAGGGGATCTTTCTTGGCCAGCTAAGTCATTTTATGCTTCATTCAAATGAACACATACTTTCTCTTTTTTTCAGGTACAAAGCCTATGAAGTGCTGAGGGAACAGCTGGGGAAACATGTGGGTCAAGTGAAGATATTGAGGTAGATTTCCTGTAAGGAAAATGGCTGGTCAGCACAGCTTGTACTTGCTTGCTCCCTCCAGGAATGTGCCAGTAAGCTCCAGAGAGGTCTGCAGCAGAGTAAGGGCACAGCTACACATCATCCCACACTAAAGGATCTCCTGCCAAATTGCAGAGGAGACAGGCAGCCTTTTGTGTTAGTACCCAAAGCCAGGAGAGGCTCTCTCTCACTCGCTATGGCAACTGTCACTGCGAGAGTGATGACAGTGGGAACTAAACCGCCACAAGTGAAACTGAATCAGCTCCTCTGGAAGGAGAACAACATTCCTAGCATACTTCCAGGGCCTCAGGCCAGTGAGGAAAAAGATCGTTTATCTCAAGCTTTCTCCCCTTGGCTACAGAACTAACTGCGCTGGTAAGCTAAGTTGCCTCCTTGTCCACACATCATTTTGACAGCCTGATGCTCACTACTCTCTCTTCTTCCTCCCACCAACAGTTTTAGGAAAGCTTACTCTGGTTTGAAAGAATTCTATGGGGGGAAAAAATCAAACCAGACAATCAAACCCACAAAATAAGATAAAAATAAAAAGTAAATCACAAGAGAGAGAATCCGTACCTGCCTCAGTGAAGAGACCATATGGCAAGGTGGATCCTCACCAGTACTCCCCAGACCAGCTCTTTGAATGCCTGAAGGATACTCTCCTTTTTGAATAAGATTTTGTTGATTGATTACGTGGTAGTAATAGAAAGGTTGAACTAAGCTGAGAGTATGTCTTTCATCATTCCTTCTGGGGTTTTTTCACTCCCTTATTTCAGTCCTGTTCCAAGGTCCAAATCATTGAAAGTTCTTACATAACCAAAGATGATTTTAAAATTTCATTCAACGCCTGCTTCTTCTTCAGGTATATGCCTAAAGTGTACTAAAGGCATTAACAATTACTTAAATAAAAAAACCTTTTAAAAATGTACAACTGCTCACAGACAAACCTTGTTGAGGAACGACTTGGTCTATGAGGTTACCAAAATTAGTTTCACAGCATAGTCCTTGAGTGTCATTTTGATACACAATACCCTGTGCAATACCCTGAAAATACAAGGACATCTGAAGAACTAGGTTGAAATCCATATGGAAATATCCTTGCTACTGATGCCTTAAGTTTTAGCTTCTATAGTTTTCAGATCAGTAATGCTGTAGTGTAGAACTAAGACTCCATAGCCTGTCAACTACTGTTCTCCCATTTTATTCAGACAAAATAATTTCTCTCTAGGCCTGAAACTCAAGGACACCTTACTGTCTCAGGCCCCAAGAACTGTAAACAACAGTGAATTGGGGGACAAACTTGGAGTAAATGACTTCATTACCTGAAGCTGTAGTTGGACAATTAAGCTCTGATAAGCATATACACCAAACTTATATATGTCTGAAAAATCTGTAACCATCGTCCCTCTTGGGTGTAGTCTCTGCAGGGCTGCTGCACAGCCCAACATGCAATCTATTAAAGCCCTTTCAAAGAATATCTACCTTTATTCTCTAATTCTGTCTAGCCTCTGTTCTAGGCAGATTCTCCAGGCATCACTGTCTTCCTGTGAATAGGAACCTACTGGTGGCAAGGCTCAGATCCAGCTTGAGTCCCATGGCACAGAGTGAAGGAGAAAACTTTTTTTTTTTCCTTCATCTTTAGTTAATGTGTAAGAGAAGAGGGGGAAAGAAACAGACAGTTATTACCCTTAGTATTTAGAATTAGCAGCGCCCAGTAGGTTGAGCTGGAGTGATAAGCAGGTAGAAGGGATGATGTGCCTTTTTAAGCCAAGGGTATAAATACCTGGATGTCTGGAGACCATGAAGACATATTTAGGAGAACAGGATGGGCAGCAGAGAGAGACATGGCTAAGACATATAGAATGGGTCATGGTTACCCATTCTGATACATACTCTAAGCTCCAAGGTGGACATCAAACAGAGGCCTTGAGAACTATTTTGGGGTTTCTTAACTACATAAATATACTTGACCTCCCTATAGGTTTTGTTGTTGTTGTTCTGTTTGTTTGTATTGTTTGGTCTTTTTCTCTTTCTTTTCAGTCTAGTTCTTCTTTCCAATATATTCCAGTGTGTTTCTAGACAGGGAAGAACCCTGTCCAGGACTTCCAGAAAGTCCTTCCAGGAAGATTACTAGGAAAAGGCTTTTTTTTTGTTCTTTTTTATTTCCCATATTGGGAGTATGGAAGTATCCTTGAGATGGGAATGTAAAAATAAACACAAAGCTGGCTGCTGCTGGTACTATCTAGCAGACAGGTTTCACCTCTTGGTTTTAGTTTTACTGAGACAGGAAAAAGAAATGGCATCTTGTACATGAAATGCCAGTGATGTGGAAGTTGTTCATTTCTGTGGATGTGTGCCCCTTTTGCTGTGCATGTCTCTCTCAGGCATCACAAATAAAATCTCCTGTTTATACCCCTAGATATATAGGATCCAAGAAATAACCAGAGCAAAGATTAAGTGGATATCCTGGTTTAAAACTCTATTCCTTACTTTTTCTTCTCATAAAAAATGAGATATCATTTTTTTTGCTTTTATCTTTCACCTATGGCAATCTTTACTGAACATAATTGCCCTTAATTAACTAATACTATATCAAACCACCTCCTATCACACAGTGATCTCTCTCTCTCTTTCTTCCTCCTAAATTCAAAACAATATCAGATAATCAAAAGCTGAGATCCACCAGCTTTTTCCACTGGAATGTTCTCCACTGCACAATCCTTGTAATGCTTCTGGGGCTGATGTTGAGAATAGGGTGTGAATTATGCTTGGCTGAGAGATAATGGGATATTTAATTAGGTTAGAACAATTCTGGAAATAACCTTATTTGTGTGGCAAAGAAGGTAAAGAGACACTCAAAAGAACACAGCTACAAATTACCATATTAACAATAGCTTTTGAATCACGGATAGTTGCTTCTGCAAGTTTTCAACCCCTTAATTAGCAAGCTGAAGTTTAAAATTAAAACCGTTTTTTGCAGATGTTTAATTTAGCTCCAACTTTTGACCTTAATGTTTGGGCAGTTGGACCTCAGAAACTTCCCTTTTAGTTCAGGGTGTGACAACCTTGCATATGAATAAATGTATAAGTAAGGTAAACTACCTTATGAACCTGCTGTTCCTTAATTATTTGGAGGTCAAATATTTCCTATATACTCTTCCTTACAGTCAGTACAGAGAAGTCCATGTCTTGATGGAAGTACCATAAGCCACATTTTATCTCCTGAGAGTAAGACTGTAGGTGGACAGGTGATAAAAAGAGAACAGGATATTGTATATCCACACTTGTGGTATTCTAATAGACTGTGGATCCAATGCTTTATTGACTTCCCAGGGTTTGAAGTAAAAAATCTTACATAAGTAAATCTTTTACTGATATGAAAAATCCACTGTCTTATCTTACTGTGTATGAGATGCAGAAAATAAATTAAACCATGTTTCAGTAAATGACCGGAAATTCTCTGTGTAGATTAAAAGTCTGAGTCTATCTTACCTGACATTTAGCAGTTCTTTTAATGCCATCTTGGCAGAACTGTGGTGGTCAGCCCATTCCCTTCCACTTCAAAACACATAGATCCCCCAAATTACATAATACTGGTTTTTGAGTGAAGCAAACTATATAAAAAAAATAATGTTTGAATTTGATTTTTCCTATCATATAAAATAGCCTGAATTTGATTATTTTCTTTGACAGAAGTTTAAAGGATGAAGGAGAAACTGAGAGAAATGTTTGCATTTCAGTCAGTGGAGTTCTTTGGAGAGAATTATCTGACAATGCTAGGCTTGCAAATAGGGGTTTTAAAGTTATTATTATTTAAAAATAATAATGTTAATATTATTAATAGATTTTTTTCAACACTAAAATAGTACCAGCTTTGGAAAAGATGGTCTGTAAAGATTGTTATGCTGGTGTAATATTTTTTGGACTTTTTTCCTGTTCAGGGGAATCTGAAGGAAAAAAATATTCTGTATTTAATATGTTTTATTATGCTGGCTACCTTCAGCTAGATATAAAATATTTTTTTCTTCTTTGTCCTTTCCAGCCAGGAACTCTAGGAATTTTTCAGTTTACAATTATTTTTACTTTCTGTTTCATTTTGAATTCCATATTGGTTGAAAATACAACTTTGTCTTCTACTCTCTCCGCAAAGACTTCTAATTAAATTTAAATATATATGTTTATTTTACACTGAAACAAAGGTGCAATGAACTACCAGCCTTCTCTACAAAAATATCTGCTCCCAAGTTACTTGACCCTTGTTTCTGAGGGAAGAGTACACCACTAGCAAGTTCCTTAGCATGAAGCAGCACTTCAGTAGAAAGACAGTGAAGAAAAAGACCACCTAACTAGAGGCAGATGACAGCACACAGATTCAAAGTATTATAAAAAAAAAAGCAGAAAGAATTTTTAATACTCAGTAAGTCTTCTAATCTCTTGGTGGTCTTGATTTTTATCTCAGTTACACCAAGGAATGAATTAACTCTAAAATTAATCTATTAATCCAATGCAGTAATGTGGATCCAAATTTGTGCCACAATATTTTAATTACTCTTAATGAGATACAGTAATTAATGAGTTACATTAATTAATTATGTTGCTGTTAAAGCAATGGTGTAGAAGTGGCAATTCCTTAAGCTTTTTTGTGCTGAAGGCAAAAATAGTTTTTCTTGTAGGAGGCAATGGTCATAAATTAGATACATAATGATATAATAATTTTAACATTTAACTGTTATCATCTTTAGAAAAAAAAGAGGTGATTAATAATTTTCCTCACAGAGTCCAACAGCACTCTGTGTTTGGCTGGGAACAAAAGACAAATGTAACTTTAAATACAGATATTCAAAAGATCTTTGGGGAAAATTAGTGGAAAGTTTCCTAATGACTTTTCTAATATTTGAATCAGAGCCTAAATGAACTGGAAAGCTTTCCCAGTGTATTATATCTGTATCATATCTTGTTCAGGTTGCCTTTTCTTGTGCTGTGCAGTGCTGAAGGCATTTCCACGGTATAACAAGTAGTGACACAATGTTGTTTGTTGCTATTCTGCTTTCATGAATTAGTTAAAAGATGATAAAGCAAAAGTTACAGGAAACTTGCTTTCACAGGCTCCTTTTGATGGAGGTTTTTCATGTCAGAGAAGTTTCTGCTTACACCAGAGTTAAAATGTGTGTCTGCAGGCCCACGTACAGCATCACACAAAGCACCGAGTCAGTGGGGCAGCATTGCTCAGCATCACCCTTTCCTGGCACTTTTCAAAGCCCTGTACAGCTGCTTCACACACCCAGTGCATCCATTAAAATATAGGAAAAGGAGAGAAAGAGAAGTTATTCTTTACTGTTGTATATTGGCAACACGCTGCATTTTGACTGTATTTCATGGCAGGTTGCTTGATACTATGTCATTAGGCTTTCATTTCCTCAGTGTAGAGTTGCATGGGAAAAGTGGGCAACAGAATCCCAGAAGGGGGTTTCTTTGTGTTAGGTATAATGTAAATAAAGTAAGATGGTTCTTGTCCCAGCAAGCTTGTAGTCTAAAAGATAAAAGAATATGAAGAAAAATGATTTTCCAAGGCCTCTCAAGGCTCATAAGTGGCTGAACTGTTTCCTGAATGGTGCCACATTGAATTTTTTTCTTCACCTTCACTTCAGATTTAAAAGGAATATTCACATCTTCAAAATTTCTCAGAAGAATGAAATCATTGTTGTGGTATTTACTTTGTAGGCAGGAAAATAGAAGTATTTCATTTTATGCTGCCAAAATACCTGATGTTGAATTCTAGGCTGCAAAGTCATGCAGAAAGGTAAGTGCTATATAAAGTGTTTTACATGTGAATGAATTATACATATTACAACTGGTACATCTGTTCAGGCTAAGACAAAAAGTACAGTTCATGTCAGGAAAACTATGAATAAAATCAAAGCACTGTCAATAAAAAAAATTGGTATGTCATATCTAAAATGTGAAAAAATTATTAAAAAATACAATGACAAAACATGGAGTAGAAGAGAATATTAGGGGGTTATCTATCAGCTCTCCCTCTGCTGAAATCAGAAGGAATGGTAGTCACATCACACTTCCTCCACTATGTTCTCTAAACTTTAAATAATTTATATTTTTGAGTTCCCAAGACCATCTAATGCTTAATTTGCCTTATCATCAGAAAATATTTTTCCTTGTATCCAGTTTAACTCCCTTGCTGGCAATTTAAGTTCATTACTTCTTGCTATAGCAACTCAGACATAAAAAAAGTTTATTCCTTCCTCTCTGCAGCAGCTTTCAATGTAACTGAGGCCTACTGGAAGAAAAAATGATCACACTTTTTTTGAAATTGGCAGTCTTTATTTCATTAATTTTTCTCATGAAAAAAATATTGCACGTTTTCATAAAATCTAAGCATAAACTCTGCTGAAGGCATGAATGTAGAATAAAGGCAGATCTTTTAATGTAATAAAAAATTATAAAACTAGCCAAAGCAACAAAAAACAACCAAGAAAACAAGCCAAACCACCATGGCAGCAACCAAATTATCTTTGCCCTAGAAGTGATGGAAATATGTTCCTGAAATAAAATCTGGATGCAGTTTCTTGTTTGAGACTTCCCAGCTTAAAATATGAAAGTTTTTTCAGCTTCTGCTTTGACATCTATAAAACAGGTAAACAACATGTAAGAGAGAACAATGCAGAAAGTGTCATTAAGACAATAGCAGAAGTACCTTCACTTAAGTGTGTTCTGCAGGTAGGAGTCCAGGAAAGCAGACTTGAACCAGCTCCTTTTGTGAGAACTTTTCCAAGGTGGAGTCATTTGAAAAGATTCATCCAAATCCAGAAGTCCATATCAGAAGTCTGAAGCTTTTAGAGTCTGCTGGGGAGTTGTAATGGTGCTTCAAAGCATTGCCAAAACTGCAATCAGAAATGTCCTCATTTGTGAGCTTGAGACAAAGACTGAGAGGAGTATCAAATTCCCCATTAACAATAAATATAAAGTAGAAAATTCTTTGATAAGGTGGTGATGGAAATTCCCTGAAATCCTCCATTAAAAATTGTGGTTGAAGATGGAACAATATGGCCACTCAGTGAGGCAAAGAACTCATAAATATAGATTCATTGCAAAGACTGTGAGGACAGTTTTGAAGATCTCTGGGGATTTGTGAATGTTTGTATTTGAGCTATATGTGCTGAATTTTGCTTCACTTCCTCCAAGCAATGTTGAACATACTAGCATAAAGGTAAAGCACTTGAAATAAAAATGCATTCTTTATTTTCTACAAATTTTTATGACATGATTCCTAGTGCCACTAAATTGGAAAAAATAATAAGATATATTTAAATGTATTTCCATAAAGCTGTGCTTTATGTATAGGATATATGAATTTTTAACAACTATAGACCATTCTAACCTATGTATTTATGGCAGGATAAGGAGGGATATGCCTGGATATGCCTGGATTCATACCTGAATAACCTGTTGACTCAGCAAACGATGTAAGGGCTGAGCTAAACATAATTTAGTGTATTGCCTTTTCTGGTTGCTAATAGCAAGAGACTGAAAACAAATAAAAATATTTACTAAAGGAGTTGTTCCATTGGAACAAGAAAATAATTTGGTATAGATTTAAAAAGATAATAGTAAGATAATACTTAATCTACTCTTTATAGAAGGAATTTCTCATTTATTTATAGGGGTCAGTAGCATCAGTGTGGAAGTCGAGCAAATAATTTTAAAATAATCTTGCATGGGATCTAAAAACAAAAATCTTTGGAAGTTCTCATAGCTAAAAATAATAGGATACACAAATATACATGATGTTGAGTACAGGAAAAATTAGAGCATACTATATTATTATCCAAGTAAATCAACATAGACTCAGTGAATTAACTAATGTATTTCAAGATTCAGATACCTTTTAGCTTGAAAAACATACTAGCTTTGTGTCCTGTTAGTACTCTACTATCTTCTTTTTTTTTTCAGCCAAGATTAGTAAAAATATTTTTTTTTCTTTCCTCTGAAGCATGTGATGTCTGAAAACATGAAACTACTAAAATGTTTTTGATAACTTTTTAGTGTCATGTTGCTGTAAGGGCCATAATCCAGCATTTCTTGGCCAATTCCCAGAAAGCTGTGAAATAGCACCAGGATTCCTTTAGAAAGGAAAGTAAACTACAGTCAAAGGGTTTGAATTAGTAACTGGGTCATCACTTGCTCCAGCATCAGTGAGACTGAATAATGCCAGCACTCTGCCTGTCTGAGGTACTGAATTTCCACAGCAAAAGGTGGCAGGAGCTCTGCAGTTCTGCCAGCCCCAGCTTGAGCAATGCTGGCACAGGGCTGCCTGGAGAGGAAATGTGGTCTTAGACAGGATCACCCAAAATGCAGTGGAGATAACCCATGGATTTCAGGATTCTGCAACAGCCATCTCAGCTATTCTCCCTGATATCTCAAAATATGTGTTTTGAAAAATAAACAGTAAGGAAACAGTTCTGGAATGGAAGGATTTGCTGGGATGATGAGATTCAGCTGCTTATGATCCTGGCAGACCTGGGATTCCTGGGAGGATCCAGGTGCTGTGCTGGTCCTGCAGTTATGAACTATGGACGAGTAGTTCTGTGGAGTGAAGTATTTGGCATCACAAATGTTGGTGTGACTCTATAATAATGGAAAGCTTTTAAAATGGGAAAATAATCCAAAACAAACTGACATGAGTTTGGACAGTATTTTACTCTTGCCATAAGAATTTATATTTTTAGGAAGAAAAATAAATTGTGTGTTTTTTAAATTAGTATATTACCAACCATCTCACTGTAAGAGACTACAGGATTCTGCCTTGATTTATCAACTCTAAACTTCATGTAAAATGTTAACAACTTCTCCTCACAGTTTACTTAGACAAAACAATCCTTTTCCAGCCCAAGAACCAAGGACATCCTTGTGGCTTCAGGCCCAAAAAGTATGAACAATGGCAAATTGAGGAGAGCAATCTGGGAGGATGGGATTTCATAACCTGAAGCTGTAATTGCACAATTATCCCCAATATGTAAATGGACCAAAACTTATAAAAGTGTGAAAACGTGTGACCTGTGGTCCATCTTGGGTGTAGCCACAGTCGAGCTCTTGTACTGCCCAAGGTGTATCCTTTGAACGCCTTTTAAATAAATACCCACTTCATTCCTTTAACTCTGTCTAGCCTCTGCTCAAGACAGCCTCTCAAAGCATCAGGTGGTGAGACAGATACAGCCCCTATCAGCACCCAGCTCAGGATCAGCCCAACCACCTGCAGCTCATCAATCTTCAGTCGTTTTCCCAGAGCTGATGTGGGACAAGCATCAGCAGACATGAAAAAGTGACTACCATCTAAAGTGGGCATAACAAAGCTCCTCTTGGCTGGTAAGGCCCAGGCTAATTTTTGACTTTCCAGGCAGAACTGTGACTGTAAATCACAAAGGTCCCAAACAAAATCTTGGGTGTGTTAATGAGCAGAACACAAATATAATAAATCCACCCAAGGAAAGTGGACTCTGTTAATTGCTTAAATTCACTGCTTGTGTGGCTACTAACTGGTTGATATAAACAGAGTAGGTGCAGAACAGACTAATTCTGCATTAACACCAGTTTTCCTATTCTTTATTTTCATTTTCCATGTACCTTTACTTTCTTTCCTCTTTTACCCATGTCTGCTTTCTTCTTCCTGACAAAAAAGTGATAGCAAGCACTGTAAAAAATTGACTGGCTTTAAAATGGTTAATTTTCCTGTACCAAACACAAATTGTACTCTGAGAGCTCTGCATTTTTACTTGATTTTGCATTCTGATGGGGTGCACAGTATGTGTTACATGCCCAGGCTTAAATTCTCTGGTTACAGACTCATAGATGCTGATTTGCAATAGTTTTGTGTCCGTGTCAAGCCTTCCTGGGCTCCATTAGAGAACAGAGAACCTTGGTGATTACCAGGAAACAGCTGTGCCTGTTTCTGTATGTCCGTCAGGCACAGTATGTGCTTCATTGATATAGTGAAGTGCAAGAGATTTCATCAAAGGTTGAGTAACACGTTCTCATTCATAAGACTTCAGAAACTGATGTAGTGGCTCATACTAAGAAACCATCTAAGATTCTCCTCTCTGGCAGATGTACAAAAAGGGGAGTAGAAGGAAGCTCTTTCCCTAGAAGTTTTATAGCAGACACATAGAGGTGAAAAATTTGATTTTTTTAGTAGCTCTTTCTGTTAATATTGATTTTTTTAATATTTTGAAACCTTTCACATTCTATGACATATGATTTAGCCCAAAACACACCTAATTGTGTGAAGAAAGTGAAATAGTTGACACATCTATTTTAATTAAACTGTGAATGGGTAATCATGAAAGTGTTAGTTCCTATAGAGATTTGTTCCTAATTGAGTTGCAATTCAATATTTTTCAAATTATCTGAAAGAAAGTATTCTATTCAATTATGTCTGGTAATTCAGAAAATTGATAATGAAACCCCACTCTATTTCACACTATCTAAGGTTCCTTGACAGGGTGAGTGCAGCTGAGCATGTTTCCTAGCACTGCACAAGCAAGTGGAAGATCCATGTTAAAAGAGCAAGGGAGGGTACCACAACCACAAAATCTGAAGTTGTGTTTTTGAGAGAAGAGATTCTCAAAGGGCTTTACAAATCATTTGGAAAACCCAATCTATATGAACCTCCAATGCAATAATTTGGCTAAGAAAGTCACCTTAGTTCTTGCCCCGAAAAATTATTCAAGGTCTTGAAAAATATCTGTCACAGGAGATTTAAGCAGTTTAGTATATTTACTTAATAAAATAGTAAGCTAACAACCAAATGATAATTGCATATAATCACTAATCATGTAATCATAAGGGAAAGAGGTGCTGAAGACTGTAATCATGCAGAGAAATACATAAAAAGGTTTTAAAAATGGAAATAATTTTTTACCAGAAGGAGAGCAATTGGGACAAATTCCCCAATGGATTACCCATCTCTTTAAGACTTCCTGCTTAAATCACATTTTCTAGAAAAAGATCAGTCTTTAAAATAAAGCTTAAGTCTTCAGTTAGAAAAGGGTTGGTTTGACTCTTCATCCTGTATTATGAAAAATATTGGATTAAGTAATTGGAATGGTTCCTCTAAATTATATAAAAATATTGTTCTCATCTCTCCTTTAATTTACACTTTTTACTTAACATCAATGATAACATTAAAAATTATGACTTCATCTCCACTTCCATCCCTCTCTATGTATGACAGTAGTTAAAATTCAAATCCTACATTTCTCACTTCGGAATATTTTTTCCCTCTGAGACAACAGTTGGCTAGATTTGGTATTTCAAAATCATTTTACTGAGTTTATTTTCCTTAGTTGCTACTTCTCTGTTTCTTCCATCTTGGTCATATTTTGTCCAGAAAAAAGTATATTTTAATCTGGAGAGCACAGACACCTCACATTAAAACTAATCCCACAGCAATCTAATCCCATCAGCAGTCCCTGACAAAATCAGTTCTGACTTTCCATGGTTGTTTCACACCTTGACCATTTTCCCTTTGCCCCCATTCAGATTAATCCAGAGAAGTTCAGGAAAGCATCAAGGACCCATGCACACCAGCACAGAGCTGTTCCACTGATGTGCCAGGCCAGCTCCAATATTCTTTAATTGAGACCAGAACAGAATGTGTGAAACTTCTAGTGGAATTCCTCATACTGGGATTTAAACCACAGTTGAGTACCATATGCTTCATAAGAATGCTTATTTTTCCTCTTGCACTTTGAATTAAAAGCAAAACCACACGAATGAGGTAGTAGAGAAAAAGCTAAAAAGCAATCCCAAAATTATATGCATAATAGCCCCAAAAGACACCCAAGAAAGGACTCATTTCCAAGAACTGATATTTAAATGAAAAGGTTCTCATCAAATTGAAGTAGTCTTAAACTTCAACCAATTATATTTAAATATAATGAAAAATAAATACAGCTGAGTTTTTAACATAGCTGGAATAGCTAAAGGTCTGTCAGCTCTTCCAGAATAAACCAGGTTTGTTCTGGGGATTATAAGTGCTGTAAAAATGTGTTCCAGGCCGAAAGTTGGCAGACAAAGATTGTAGTTTTAGAGGCTGGGATTTTTTTTTTTTTTTTTTTTTTTTGGGGGGGGGGGGGAAGGTTTGGTGTTAATTTTAAATAGGTTAAAAAAAAAATAAGGCTTGACCACTCTTAAGATAGGATTGGTAGATTTTAAAATTTTCCAACACTATTTCTGACATTCTCATAATTCAAAAAAGGACTAATTTTAAAAATAAGATGATGTAAGCTATTATTAGTCCATGATGTGAACTAACCACATGCTTCTTTTGGGATTTGTACAGGGGTTTATTTTAAAAAGGCAAGTGGGTTCAAACACAGGTCACTAGACTAATATAGTTTGTTTGACTCGTAGGTGGGATTTTTCAAGCGCCCTCAGCAGTGGCCTAGCCCAGTTCCCAAGGGCTGACATCAATGGTGTCAAAAGCTGAGAACTTAATGCACCCCCATTTATCCTCTGGAATAATGACAATAAACTTGGATAG
>NC_031770.1:101434576-101476417 GCF_001522545.3 Parus major
ACACCACTGCAAAGATATCTGTCATATCAAGGAACATTAAATTCCACCTTTATTCTTCTTTCTGTCCACAAGGGAGAGTGGATGTGTATGCCCAGAGGGAGTGGGACCCCACGCCCATCATCACCAATATGAGCCAGGGTCTTAAAAGGGCTGCAGAACTCTGTTCTGATTAAGAAATCCCAAGCTCCACAGGGTCCTTCCAGGACTTTCCCAAGTTCAGCTGTAGCAAGAGAGCTGTTCTGCTTTTGTTGGTGTTGAGAACATGATATTTTTTACAAACATGTTTCAGAAAAGATTCTCTTTCCTCCCATAAAAACCAGCAAGACAATTGTTTCAGATACAGTGCCCTGGTGAAGGAAATCAGCATCTACGTTTGGGTTTCAAAGGAACTGATCAAGGACTTCACCTACCAGCTTTAGAAGGGTAACCAAACTAGGAAGTTATTGATTATTTCAGAATATAGCTCTTTCTCTCATCTCTGGTGTGCTTTTTGGGATAGTGAATGATTTCTATATCATGTTTCTGAGGAATCATGAGCAATTTTTCTTCTTGATTTTGTGAAAGAAAAAGAGAATGTTAAAATCTGAAAATGTATTATAGAATAGAATTGAAAAGTTACTTTCCAATAAGCAGTGATTAATATTAATGAGACATGAAATCATATATGTATTTCTCTGTTTATTTACATAATGAAGTATGATAAAAATTACTTGTTTTGAGTTTTTGTTTTTCAACTTTTTTCTTTATGAAGAAGTTTTCATTTCACTTTGTGTCAAGGTGTTTTAAATTGTAGGCTTTAAAAATCATTTACACAGGCCATTCCTAGCATCTGGGGTGACAAACCATATTTGTTTGTATTTTAGATCACTAATAATGGTTCTAAAATATTAATCTAATCTTTCTTGTACTCACAAATTATGTGGGTTTCCAGGATAAGATTTGTCAGGGAGATTGTCCTCATTAGGAGAATTAGGAAATACTCACAGTGGGTCAGTGTGACTGATCTTAGTTCACTACTGGGGTGAAAAGAAAACAGGAGACTGGAAAGAAGCAGAAAGTACAAGTTAAAGCATATCACAATAAAGTGTTTTCAGCCAGGTGATATTTTAATATTTCTCCATCACTGAAGAGTGCATACTACATATATTAGGATTTCTCCTGAAATTCTTTGTTGCTGAATACTATATAGCATGACAGACTTCCATTTTTTCCCTGTTGGGGATGAAGTCATGGGTCAGATTAACATGGTATGACCTCGTGCCTGGTTGAAAAACCACCACAGGCTTTACTTTGGTCTCCTCCTGCACAAGCCTTTACAGGAGCGTAAGTTCAGAGGTGAGAGATTTGCTTTGCCACCCTGAGTGTCCTCCAAAGGTGTAGATTTGCCATGTTTTAGCATAACACAGGGGAAAGCACTTCTGAGCACTACTGAGTCTGAGATGCACTTTACCTAGAACCCCCAAAACCTGCACTGATGTCAGTCCTGTATCCTTCCTGCCTCCAGTCTGGCCTGGAGGGCCGTGCTCCCAAAAGCTTTTTAGACTGATCAGAGTTCTGAACCCTAGTCTTCTAAGGGCTTGTGAAAGGCAGAAGAATTTTGTTGCTCATCTAAGCTATCATCATCCCATAAATCCATGCAACCTCAGAGGCTGTTAAGGTGACAGCGTTTATCAGTCATAAACCTCACAAACATAAATGTGGAAGGTATGTCAGTGTAGGAGAGAAGTTATCTAAACCTGAACTCCTGCAAGCTGTAAATTATCACAGAACCGCAGAAACGTTAGGGCTGGAAAAGACCTCCAAAATCATCAAATATCTGACTAAATGCTACCAAGCCCACTAAACCACAAAGTGCCATGTCCTCTCATTTTTAAAATCACTCAGGAATGGTGATTCCACTGCTTTCCTGGGCAGCCTGTTCCAGTGCACATCACTTCAGTGATTAAATTTTTCCTAAAATCCAACCTGAATTTCCTCTGATACAACCTGAGGCCATTTGCCCTTGTCCTACTGCTAGTTGCTTTGGACTGCAGCTGTGCACTCAAGAAGAAGTGTAATTGTGTCCCTCAGCATGAAAACAGGGCTGTTAAAAAGAAAAATGTTAAATTATCATCCAGTGGGGTCATCATTCCAGTTGTCAAAAATAATACTAAATAATTATTTTTACTCTCTTCAATAAAATCTTGAATTTTTTTTCATCATATTTTATTAAAAGGAGACAACAGTATTGAAAAAAAGATTTTGTTCATGTCTCTGTCAAACACTGATGTGGTTTCCCTCCTGCTGGGTAGGCATCAGAGAACAAACTGCACTGTTTTCAGTTGCAGGGGATTTATAGTTTGTGAGGGACCAGGCTACAGTGAGAGAGAAGAGCAGGAAGACAGCCTTTTCCTTCCCCACAATGCAGAGGATAGGGAAAGGATCTGGTCACAAAATTTCAGGTGTAATCAGAGCAGCTCTGCTCAGAGAACAAAATCTCATCATGTGTGGGAACCTCCATTCTCTGAGGGGACCACAGGATGTATCAATGTAGTGGAAGAATGGGGAAAAAGTGGAACAAGGGGAGGAAAAGTTAAATTAAATGTGTCTGTGTCCTCTTTGTATCAAAATTCTTTCCCAAGGCTGATTTTGGAGAAGGCACATTTAAAGCTGTTGAAGGCTCAAGACAGAGCAGCGAACTGGTCAGTCAGAGAATCAAATACAATTTGAAGTCTCCCTTCACACTTCTATTTCCATTTCAGTAGGTCCTTTTAGCTGAACTCCACAGGCCAGTGATGATCTGGAATGAT
Organism: Parus major; assembly: GCF_001522545.3. Taxonomy (NCBI): domain Eukaryota; kingdom Metazoa; phylum Chordata; class Aves; order Passeriformes; family Paridae; genus Parus; species Parus major. The sequence goes on from NC_031770.1 coordinate 101,437,366, forward strand.
GCTCTGAGGCAACAGCAGCTCATAATCTCCTTTTCAGCTGATAAAACATACCCATACCCTCCTCACCCTCAAACCTCTGGTCTTCTCCTGTGACTCCTAACTTCATCCTCGATTATCTTTCAAGAAAAGGGAGATAATTCAAATCCTTCCTCAACGTGGTTATAAAATGAGAATTACCTTAAAACACTCATTCAGAGTAGTTCCTTCTAAGGTTAAAGGGTGTTTTTCCCCATGTTGTATTAAAGAAACCTGAGGAATTTTCAATATCAGAACCACCCAGCCTGGGCTGCATCACTGCAAAATGTTCAACTCTTTTCAGCTCTATTGTTAGATTACTTTGTTACATGATACACTCCCCCACTGCATGCTCTGGGACACTGGGAGCCATAAACCCTCCACTTTGGAAATGAACTCTGGTATGTACATAACCCACATACCAGGGAGCAGGGCTTGGTGGCACTCACAGCACTGCCCGTGTTACGAGGTGTTACTGAAAGTTTTGGTCTCTTCAGCCCCTTTTATTGGCTCTGCAGTGGATTCCTTACTTACAGATGTTTTCAAAACCAGCAGTTCCAAGAAAAGTCTACTTATTGCCAAAAGTTTACAGCTGAATTTCTTGGCATTCGCAAGCAATGATTTCATCAGAACATGAAACAAGTCAGGGCTGCTGTTGAGAGACACCATTTTATAATCCAGCATTGTAAATTTAAGACTTTTATTTGCTGCAGAGTTTGGTTTCCATTTGTTCAACCCTCTGATAGGTGTATTGCTTGGGAACAGATATAGAAGTTTTACAGGGCCTTTGTGCAATTTAAAACCCCTGTATAGAATACCATAGTGCACTGCCCATTCACATCATTAAAGACTTTTACAAGAGTATCATGTTCACACTTATATGTACTTTACTCTAGCGACCCTCCCCGTGCCATGTTTGAATTATTATAAATGGGGCCATGCAGAAAGCTGCCTCCACAGCTGAAGTAGGAAGGCTTTGTTTAAAATTCAAATAACAGTTAAATGGTGTCTGTTTGTTCCTGATCAACACTCTTCATACAAAAAAAAAACTCGTTGCACTTTCTTAAAAGGCAGCAAATGTGGACAAATATTAGCTTTTGGAACTAAAGGGGAAGTTATTCATTCACTCAGCAGTGCTTTGCAAACTATCAATCTTCCAGGTATTTCTATTAGCTTTAATCATTGAGGTTGTTTGTTTGGAGCAATTTCTAAGAGAATAAAGGTACCTTTGGCTCTTATCTCCTGTCATCAAAGCATCCATTAGGAAATCCAAGCCCTGTAGGCAAGCTCAAGGGATTACTCAAAGAGGTTTTCTTGAAACAATCAAGAATTCGGTGCCCTCTCTTCAGTGCACAGGAGTTCAGTTGGAAACCATAATCTGAAAGAGAGGTTTATCTGGGGCTTAATACAATTTGAACAGGATTTTGTTCAAGGCAAACCTACAGATAAAAGCACCTTAAGTATGTTGAAACAAAGATGAGCCCACATTCCTTGTGGTGCTGTTTCTAAGTCCAATAGTCTGTCAACAAAGTGGGGGGAGCAAAGCTCTAAAAGTCTTACAATTATCACAATAGTCAGTAGATTGGACTACTGAGAAGCTAATTAATAGCTTTTTAATAAAGGAATGCTGATTAAGTGTGAAGCAGACAAAAGTTGGTTCAGTGTTGGGGGTTAGAAGACTTGCCAACAGAAAGTGTAAAGATTTGAAACCTGTTAAGTAGGAAAAAAGTATCTTAGAGAGATGAGCCTGAACTGAAAAAAAAATAAAAAGAAAGAAAAAGAAAAAAGAGAATCTGGAGTGCATATAAACCTGAATTTTCACAGTATTTGGAATGGAGTATCTCCTTTCTCCAGATGCAGGGTTTTAATTCTGCTCACTGCTAATGGAAAAAGACAGGAGATATTGAGAAAATGCTAATGCATCTTTACATTTAGGATCCCTTGGCTTGGGAGACAGTCCAGCTAGGATTTAGATGACCTGGATTTAACTGCTGCTTCTTTCATTGAGTGTCTTTCCCTCTTTGGTTTTCCTTACCTTGGAAGGGAAATGATGAATGGTTTGAGATAATTGACAAAAAACATAACATGAAATTTAGATATTGCTGTACTGCTGCTTTCCCAAAAGTCTCAGCTCTGAGTTGGAGCTTTGATTCTGTAGGAACAGAGCATAAAGTCTGCCTCTGCCTTGAGAAGCTTACTATAATTATTGGGCCCAACTGAGCCACAAATTAGCAAATAGGAAATTTTTAAGGAAAAGCATTTGTGTTTCAGCTTCTTAAGGTAACAGATACAGTTATGCTTTTCTTTAGATTGGAAGCTTTCCAGAAGACACAACCAGGGAATGAGGGTGTCCATCCATAAGGGGAAAGATGTGGATAATATGCATTTGAAATTTTAAAGGATTTTTTTTTACACAGGTCTGTTAAAAAAACCTTAACAATAATTAGAACACTCATTTGCTAAGAGAACAGAGTCCTTTTCAGGACTGAAAGTGAATTAAAGAATAGGATGAAGGCATAAGACTCAATGTTTCACTTTCAGCATAGAGAAGAATTGGCAGTATTGTACCTCAGAGACTGGTTCTAGAACCTGTTTTACTCAACTTCCTTATTAATGATCTGAAAATGGAAATGAACTGTAACATCTTCAAGTGTGGGGATTAAATTAGATTTTTTGGCTAGCTGAATATTATGTCAATGACAAGAAACAACAGGATGATCTCACAATGTCTTTGGCTGGAGCTAGAAATAGCCATCAAGACAACACACATCATTGGAAGGCCACCCAAATGACATAATTTTGCATGTGTATGGTACCTTTTTTGCACCTTCACAGTGCTCTCTGTGATCTCAAGGACATGGTGGAATTAGAGAGAGTATAGAGAAGAGTAAGTAGGTGATGGAAGAGCTATTTTTCAAGAAAACATTGGAAAAGTTGGAACATTTGTGTTTCAAGAGGAAAAGCCTGGAAGGTGCATAATAAACTCCTGCAAAGTCCTGATATCATGTAGAACCATTATCTGGAAGGTATTTCTTTATGCAATAGCTAGTTAAAATTCTGAAACACATGGCCATGGGAAGTTGTAAGAGAGGACAGTTATAGCAGGTTCAAAGTAGATTAGATCAGTTCATAAACACCAGATTAATAAATCAGTGATGGCAGGGCTAAGAAGAAATGTGTCTCCTCCATTCCTTATAAACGAATTTTGATGGGAGATGAACTACAGAGTGTGAGCAGGCTCATGTGCTCTTCCAAAACATCATTTCATATTGCCACTGTCAGAAGCAGAAACATTTCTACTCATCTGACCCATAAGGCCATTTCTTATGGCCTGATAATTTTTCAATGTTGGACACTTATTCTTGTGAAACTGATAGAGGCTAAATGTGGCATATACTCAGTATTACCTCCCCAGAAATGGAAACTGAGAATTGTGATGTAATAATGCTTCATTTCCAGGAGCTGCACATCACTGCATAAATGGGAATTACCCATGTACCCAATGTCCTGTGCCAACATTAGGTTAGGAAGAAAGTGATTTTCTCAGGGAAGAAAACAATCATAATAATTAACTTTTACATAAGCCCGATAATTTGTCAGTTTGCTATAAAAAAATCTAGACTCAATAAAAATACTTCACAGAGTTCCAAGATCCTTTCTTCATCTTAAAAAACTTACATGTCTGTAGAATTGTAAAATGTAATAATTTTTTTCCATTTTAATCATTGTAATCATTGTAATCATGTTTCATTGACTCAAAGTCCATCTGCTGTCAGGGATATTTTTACATGATCCCATAACAGAAGTCTGTTTTAGGCTATACAGTCCATCTATAGAACTGGAAGAGGATGAGTTACAGAGAAAAATACTTTTTTTTCCCAAGCAGATCATACTGTTTCTGTCTAGGCCCCCTTCCCAATTTTCTCCTGATTCAGAATATCTCTGACTTACATGAAACTTCAGTCTGCATTTAATCTCTGTATGTCAACCACTCTAAAAGCCTTGCAGAAGGACATGTAGCCCGAGCATGGCTGCCATAAGCAAATCTTTTCTACTTCTTTCATAATATGCAAAAATGTAAAATGATTCAACAGAAAACTCCCCTTTTAACTTTTTCCAGGAAAAGTTCTGATCCTGCAGATATTCACAGTGAGACAGAAAGATAAGCTTTTAATATGCAGCAGCATGCAATGGTCCTCATGAAAGGTACGAATTCTGAGATTGACATCAAAGGCAGAGAATTAACAAGGGACTTTTAAGATATTTCCTGCACTGAGACAAAACTAAATCCTCCCACCAGGACTGACTCTGTGCAGAGGCAAAGCAGGCCTTCATTGAAGGAAGTGGGTTATTGACAGTGACAAAACAGCCACAGTCCCATTTCCAGCTTTTCCTGTGCCAGAAAAGGCAAACTTAGCTGCTACTGTCCCAAAGAGAGAAGTCAGAGCAGCATCTCCTGCTGTGAGGGCAGTGGACCCTCCTAGTAGAAGCAGTTGGGATCTCTTTATCTCCTTTAGGCACAGTAAGCTCCTTCAGCTCATACATTAATGAAAAATCTTGGGTCTTGTCCTGTCTTAAGTACTCTGAGAGCATAGCCAAGGGCAGGGCACTCTGCTTTTTCTTGCTCTTCTATTTTATATTTTTTTCCTTTAATCTGTTTTTCTACTTTTATTTCTGTTATTTAGTATTTTGTGTTTATTTCACTGTCTCCTGCCCTAGTTACTGTTAAATTGACTGTATGTATTTTAGATGAAAATTTATTTGTCTTCTTCATAAATCCCTTACATTACAAAGCCTTTCAAGTCAATGCAGCTGCCATGAAGAAACATTCTCTAAACCATTGTAGCTAAAGTCTTGGAAATTAGCATTTGCTTTTGTTTCAGCTCATTAATTCTATTTCAGTTGCTTCAGTTAAAGACATCAAACATCTTGCAGTTGTGCATGGATATGATTAACCTGAGATGCAAATTGCAAATAAAACCTGAAGCCTGAAAATAAGCTACAAATCTTCACAAAATTGGCCTTTGTTACCACATATTTGTGACAGCACTCTGCAAGAAAGTGATTAATGTATCTCACACTTATTGAGTTATCAGAAAACTCTGCACGACATTTTTACTTTTGACTAAAAGCTTGGAAGAAAGAGATACAGTTTCTCCTAAGGTTGTCCTCTATTCACCTCAGATTCAATTTCTTTACTTATTTGGTGTGGCTCTGCTTGTGACATGGTTCTTACTAGGGTAGGTATGGAATGATGTCACCTTAACCTTAGACACAGAAAGAATAAAAGAACTTCCAGAATAAGATATCTTCCTGTGCCTATATAAGCTTTGTATAATATATGTTAGAAGCAGCTCTCCCCATTGATTTTAGTGGAAGTGAAAAATGACTCATATCCTAACTTTGTTTTTTTGAAGGGCAGGATTTCCAGATCTTGCCCTTTTAACTTGCTACAGATACTTGGAAGATACAAAACCTAGATAAGGCCATTCAGAACCTCTAACCTAGCTTTCTCTTCTGAATAAGACTCTGACAATACAAGTCTGGCTTTTAGAGACACTAATTACTTAAGGATTTCAAAAGCAATGCTTAATGTAGGAGCAAGACTCTCCTCTCCCTGTGTGCCCAGCTCAGATGTGCATACTTGGGAATCTCAGCCCCATTTTAGATGTCTCCTGTGTTTCATCTGGTTTCAAAGGGCTCTCCCAATTATCAGGAGTTCTCACAGGTCCTGTGTGGTACTGGCTGCCTGTCCCATCAGGGCATCTTAAACACTAGAACATCTCAGAGTAGTATGTACCATCAACTAAGAAATTAATTGAACTTTTCTTCCCTGGCAGTTAGATTCTCTCAATTGCATTTTAACCAAGCATCCTGGCATGAAACTGAAAACCTTTTGCAGCAGAAGACATTTCAGTTGCCAATAACAAGCATATTATAGTAAAGAAAAATGTGTTTCTGTTTTTTTCTTCTTTTAAAATACTTGGCCATTACTACAGATATAATTTCAAACAACAATTAAAAAAAATACAATAATGAAAAATTTATTTTTTAGTATTTTAAAAAACTCCAATATTAGGAATATGACCAACATTATTTCTTTTTTCTTTCTTTCAATCAGTTTTCTCATCAGTGTGTTTGACTGAAATGTGCTTTGATCTCTAAGTAAGGAAGAACACTGGGGCCTCCTACAGTTTACTTTTTGATTGTAGCTGGTATTCAAGTGTCACACTGAAACTACAGCTGTGACAAAGGGGCACATCAGCAAAGCTACTTTACTAACACACATGAAGAGAGAATATTCTCTTTGCAAAGGTAGTATTGTCTGTCCAAAATTTAATATATACAATCTTTAATTTCTGCTTGTGACTTCATCAGTGGAAAGAAAAAGTCACTTTTTGGATGTGATTTGTCTTAGTCTAACTGAGATGTCTAAAATTGTCCAGATGAATGGCATCCGAAATCTCTACATTTTTCCATTCACTATAAAGGAAGCCTAGACAGCTTGTTCAAATGTAAATGTCTATACTGCAGATGTCTGAAGTTAAGTGAAAGGAATCCAGGGAGTTTAGCATCCAAAACCAAGAATGTGGATATGATATTGAGATGATCTGAACCATGCAGATATTAAAGAACATGGCTAGCGTCAGCAATGACACCTGAGTAGCCATGCCAAGAGTGGAATACATATTTCTCAAATTCCAGGATTCTTATATTTTAACCACAGATTATATTTCCTATGAAAAGAGTAGGAATATATTTTTTTTCACATCTTAAAGTAATGCTTGCAGCTAGTACAGAAAGATTTTGGCTAACCTCCCAGCCATACCTTCCATTCCCACCTACCCACAATATCCTTACACAAACGTTCAAAGGAATATTTAGTTTTTTTCTCATTTAAGAAAACTAGTAAAGACACAAATATACATTCTACACAGGAAAACCAGCATGATATAGGCTACAAAAGCTATACTTTCTTAGGGAAAAAAAAAAATATGGGAGAAGAGTGCAGTGTGAGAGAAAATTGCATCCCTTCCTCTTCACATTTTTGTTAACTGAAGCCATAATCCCAGGAAAAATATCTGAACAGATGTTTTCCCTTGAAAACATTCCAGAAAATGAAAGCACACATGGCATACTGATCTGCTACTTCCTTCAACACATTCTCGTTCAGAGATAACAAATGTACCATGTGATGTTGCCATAGTAGCCTCTTGTATTTCACCACTGAGTGAAGCAGAGGACAAAGTGAATATATCTCCTCCCCATGCTCTGGGCACTGGGCTGGCTACAGTAGCAGATTGTGCTTCTAGCATTTGATGTCACTTTTATTCTCTGACATTGCTCTGTCTGCTGTGTTTTAGAGCACATGTGCTAAAGTGCAGTGTGCAACAAGCAGATACACAGATCAGGTATCTGGGATGTCCAGATTCTCTGGTCCATTAACTTTCTATAGCCTCCCTGTCATACTCTATCTGCATGTTTTTCAAACAGATTATAAACTCCATTTCAATGAGCTTCCATTAATTTATGCAATGAAGCTGGTCAATGTTATGTTATGTTTTTATAACTATGACAGAAAGTAGAGAACAAATACAAACAGAAAAAAACCCCAAACAACATTATTAATGCTGTAAAAGTATTCATCTGAGGCACCAATCATTGGCAAAAAGACCTATCTCATCTACTTGAGAAACTGGGAACAACAGAAATGTTTGTAAAATATAGTAGAGAAACTTGCAATACTAAAAAAAGAACTGACAGCAAATATTATAGGCCAAGAAAGACATTGTTAAAAAGGAAACATGACTAAAACAGAGGTATTTAAGGATATGTGTTTCTCAGGAAAGCTGTAACTAAAGCAAGACTTGGTAGATCAATGTATTCACATCTTTACATTGACTTTAAAGTAGACTAATGACATATGATGACTATAACCACACACATTGAGAAGAGAGCAAAGTCTGCCTGTGTCAGCATCATTACCAGAGAGTGCCGTAGCACAAGTTCTGTGCCTCTAAACCTAATGATGAACTTGAATAATGTATAAAGTCATTAAATTCTATTTGGAATTGTAGTCTGAATGGCTTCTCTTTTCAAGTATAGTGAGAAAGACAAATGGTGCTATAAATAAAAGGTCTCAACCCTTTCTGAGTAATTTTCTTTACAGAAAATAACAATCAAATAAACACGAAGATGACAGTGAGATTATTTTAGCTTTACCTTTTCTAAGCTCATGATCTTTGGAGATATTCACAGAACATTATTAGTTATTAGTCAATCCTGGTCTGATTCACTTAAATGGAATGAAAAGGTACTCATGGGTATGGTTATAACTTGGGTTCTCCATTTCAAATGGACAAATTAAGTTATCTAGTTAATAAATGCAGCTGCATTGATGAGCACATAGACTTCACTGTAGTGTAAGCTTAGGAATTCTCTCTATTAAAGGTACAAAATCCAAGAACTCTTATCCCTGTATAGAAGACTAACTTTTCCAAATCATATAAAATATTTAAGGATAAGCAGAAATTGTAAAAGAAATGCAAAATCAAAACCAAAACAAAACAAGGACTGCTCTGCAAAGAAAAAAAAAAAAAGAATATTTTAAAGACAAGGCATGAAAGAGCATAACAACTTTCAGGAAAAAAACCCAATTAAAAACTGCATCTGAAAAAGGAGAAAATAAATGAGAGAAGGCACTTTAAAAAATGATTTTTTATGCAGTGAGTGTTGGGAGATGCAGTGAGACTTCAAGGTGTGACTGAAAAAAGTAAGTAAATTTTACCACAATTTTTAACATTTATATTTCTGCTGAATGTGGTATCAGAGGACCAATGGTTTAATGTGAATGGAAGTATAAAAATTGACATGGAAATAGAAATTATAATATTAAAAGCAGAAATCAAGCATCCTTGTACATCAATGTGTGAAAACCTTCCAGAATTTGTAACAAATTCATCTGATCTTGCAGCAGTTAGCTTTAATTTTTTAAAAAAAAAGTTTTTGAGATTAGTACTGAATAACTGGAGAACAGCAAGTTAACACTAAAATTTAAATAAAGGAAAGTTGTATACCCAGCTACAAGATCAAGCCTGAAGATAGTTTAGACATATTTGTAGCTAAAGATAAATGGAAGAATCATAACAGCTGTAATATATTTACTAAGGTTTGCCTTTCTGATGGCTTTCTCTGATGAAACAGGAGATTAAAAAATGTATATTTCTACACCTATAGGCAATTTTTTAAAGAACATTATTGTTTAAAAGAAAGATATGTCCATGGGTGGTGCCAAAAGAAGAGGCACCGAAGGATTCAGTGCCCAAGAAATAGGTGAGCTAATGATTAGTATCAGCGAGGGTGAATAGCAGGAGGGTGTCAAGGACCACAGTAATAAATGAAATTCAATAGTCCAGGCTGCAGCTTTTCTTAGGGACTTATAAAAAGGCATCAGGTGTAAACTAGGTATTCATCAACTAGATATGGTCAAGGGAAAAAAACAGAGATCCATTTATTAACAAAATGAATACATCATCAACAAGCTGTTCCTGAGAAAACAGTAAATGAGTTCCCAAGTTAAATCTGCTAAGATAGGTAAGTACTTGTGCTGCTGAAATGATGCAGTGAACTCTTCCACAAATGGTGACTTTGCTGTTTTTCTGACAAAATGAAGACTGAAAGGCTGCAAGAAAATAACAAAGTTTTCCATTTATATATCAATTCAATATCAAGTTGGGAAGAACAATATGACCTGAGAAAAACTGGATATAAATTATTAAAAATTAATTTGCCCAGACATAAGTGAGATTTTTGATCAGTTTTCCAATGGCAGTAGTAGGAACAAAGAGCTGTGCTAGACTACAGAATTGGTCTAGGGAAAAGGTTATTCCTGAAATATTTTTATGCCTTCAGAAGTGTGAAAATAAGAACTGTAGTCCCAGAAGTCCCCTTACATGTATTACTGTGTCTGACTTTGTAATGAACCTTTTTTTTTTAATCTTAAAATGCTCACATTTTCTCAGAAACATGTCTGTCTCATTGGGGAGACTTTTTGGAAGCCAGTGACATCAATCAAAAGCTATAGGGAGAAAGTCAGACCTGAAGCAAACTCTCCTAATTCCAAGGGGAATGCAAAATTTTAGGGAATACACAATTATAAAAAACATAATAATACAGTATATTTTGCAAAACATTTTTTCTGATCATAATAAATTATAATAATTGTGATTTTCTAACCAGAAATGTGTCTTAGTATTTATGAAATAGAAACTATATTTATAAATGGTTTTAATGTCTTTATCTAATTGAATTAAACAACTTACTTTACCATGTGGGAAAAACCCCATGATTCCATGATTTCCAGAGAAGTGTTTTTCTCTACTTTAATAAAACAAGACAAACAAAAAATTATATGAGCAAAAAATAATAAAATCACATTTCCATACAGAAACAAGATGAGGCAAAACAAAGCATATTACTCAGCCATAACAGCCAGAAGAGATATGTACTCCTTCTCCCTAAACTGGGTGCTCCACTGGAATATGAAGCATTCACTGAATATGAGTGAGCTCTCTCAGGTCCATCTAAAGCATAGTTGAGGCTAGAAGGTGGAAGGGAGAGAAAATATCTAGCCTGAGTATGGGTGCAGCCACATCAGTGCTTTAACTTGGACCAGGAATGTGCTTTTGCAGTGCCCTCCTCCTCCTCCCCACTACTGTGCTTTGGTTTGCAGTCTCAGGGTGTGCAAACTGCTCCTTTGGATGAACCTAAAACACAAGATGCACTGCAGGACAACATGGAATGCACTTTAGCAGCTGACAAGTATTTAAACTGCACAGACAGTCTAGAACCAGCCCAAAGTAAAAGCCCTGAAATCCTCTCAGTGCTGGTATAAGGTCCTGGTTCTGTTTGGCTCCACAGACACACATCTGTTAGCTTTGGTCATAACACTGCTTGCTCAGTGTAGGCACATTCTGTGCCTCCAGCAAAGCTCTTTTTTTTTTCCTTTTATTCATGGGGAAATGTTATCACTGTATAGCATAAAAATCATGCTCAGAAAGAAACTACAATCCACATGTAAATGTTTTCAAGATGGGGATCACACAAAAAGATGAAAACCTTTGGGCAAGGTTAGAGGGAAAAGATGCAAGGAGATGGGAGACAGTTCAGACATCAGGAAATGACTGGGAGAAATTTTTTTTAAAAAAGAAGCTCTAATTAAACAGGTGGGAAATACAATAGGTAAAAGGATTGCAAGTGGAAATATTAACCATGTATTTATTCTCCTTTGCCTTGTAATTAAAAGGATGAGGAATGCGTTGCAACTTGTTTTATTTCTTGTTCTTCCATAAAAAAAGCACTTTTATTTTTCAAATGAGGCAGCTATTAGGAAATCCTAGGCAGCCTCATGCTTTCTTGCATGAAGTGGGATCTGAAAAGACTAGACTGAATCTAGTGATAGCTGGTTCTTCTTCCATTCTCCCCACATGAACACACAGTCTTGCTCCTCTAGAGTAACATTTTCTCGTGTTCCTGTTCATAGGGAAGCTCTTTGGGGAAAGGTTTTCCTTTCTTTATGTGCAAGTTCAGACAAGAGGATGAAAAAATGATCCCTCTCCTAGAGACAAGTGAGTAGTCAGCTACTGCAAGTGACAATTGTGGGTAGCATCAAAGGGCCTCAGACATGAAGGAGGAAGATCTTGTATGCCATTAGCTTCTAAAGTGGTAATTAGACACTTAATAGGAGAATAATTCAATGAAAGTCAGCTGGAAGACTGTGATAGAAAGACCTGTATGCTTAGAGGATGGGGGAAGACAGAAGGACATAATGACATCAGCTCTTTTTCACATCCTTGACTTTCAGATAATGCCACAAATCACACTCCAAATGTTTATAATTCCTCCCAGCATGTATTTGGGCAATTAAGTATAAGAAGTAATGGCCCTTATCCCTGTTCCACTCCAGTGAGAGGAATAGTGGCTTCAACTTGTATCTGGTGAGACTACTGGATCCAATTATAGGCCAGTGAGATAACTATGAACAATTGCTTTTTGTATTTCCATCTCTTTTTAGTAATAAATTCAAGGAAATTCTATGACAAAAAGCTGCTAACGGGGAGATGATGACAATTGGTAATAACTTGTGACCTTTTAGAACATCTAGTTTAGTAAAACCTCAGTTTCTAAATCCAGGAGACAGATAATTAAGATACTTCACCCTCTTGAAGTGAAATATAATGCCTCAGTACTGCCATAATATATATATTCTACTCTGTCTTTGATCTCCTGGGAGATGTGGAGATACGTCAGCTTCCCTCCAGTCAAAAGCTTTGCTTATTTCACAGAAGTTCAGTGTGTTCAAGAGTTAAAAAAGGCCTTTATTAGCTATGCAATTAAGTTCACAAACTAGTCCTTAAACCCATAGGCATAAACATCCCCAGCTTTGCTGCTGACAGCTGCCACAGCAAGAATTCCCCAGCAATCTGCCAGAGAACCTACACAGTGGCTGAGCGATGTGCTCCAAAGTGTTCAGGTTACTTGTGCCTCTCCTTTAACCATGTGGTACCTGCAGGTCACCCAGATGAACAAAATCACCTGGCTTCACCTTCTTCCCTCCATGGCTCATCCCAGCTGGCTCATCCCTGAGCCACAGCTCACCTTTCCATGCACAGAAGCCTTGCCCTGGGTGCAGCCAGTGCCACTTGATGAGCCACAGCAGCTCTTGGCAAGGAAGGCAAAGAACTGACATAAGTGATGCTGTGAAGAAAGAGGACTAAAAGCTTTCCAGTAAGTGACATCCAAGCAACTCTGGCAACAATAAGTTTTTAAAGTTGTTTACATATCAGTTATTAGAGGTACAAGTTTTACTAACAAGTAATTCTGGAAGAACTGTTTGTACTATAAATGGTTTTGTAACTGAGTCAGAATAAACAAAAAAAATCCATCATTTGCTCTTCAGTTGCTTTAGCTTGCTGAGAATTGCAAGCTACAGTACATTTCATAGGTTTTTAAAGTGAAATTAAATACTATTTCAAATGACCACATGAAAACATACTGAGGTATTGGCAGACAAGATTAATAAGTTCCTCCTGTCTTTCCCATCTCCTTTATATTTTGTTATTTTCTATTTCTGAGAAAGGAAAAAATATATCTACCAGATATAAAATATTCTTGGTGAAATTAAAAGGGAACCAGCTCAGTGTCAATATTGTTATTCTGTAGAATAACTACATTTGCACAAATGTTAAACAATTCAATAATGTGCCAGCAGTGTTTATAAATGTGCACCAAAATAATAATCCAGATGAGAGCTGTTACATTACAGGATGATTATGCTTTTTTTACATACTTTATAATTAAATAGACCCTTTTTCTTTCAGTTTAATAGCCAGGAATACTGTCTCATTAGCTGTGCTTTCAATTTAACCCTTGTAACTTGGAAAATATTGTCCTATAATTAGCTCAGGGTATTTAAACCCTCCCAGCAAAACAGTAAATGCATATGGATGTCTAGATGTGAAATGAAATTAAAGTAATGCACAGTGTGAGCCATTTATTGTACAGGGTTGGGGGGTTTTCTGGTTGTTTTTTTTTCTTTTCTTTTTTTCTTAATCAACTAGGGTTATTATGAGAGAAAAAAATAACTTTTATAACTTCCCTGCCTGTAGCAGCTATTATTTCATGCACTCTTTCTTGAGATAGATTACCCAGCTCATTTCCAAAGAGTATTGAGGGCAGTCAGTTGAACTTGAGGAGTAAAGTTTGTCCTTATTTCTTCATGCAGTGCTACTATGTGGCACAGAAAAGTGCATTCTGAAAATGTGCCAAGGGCTGCATTGATGTCATTAATTGGAAGAAGCTTTATTCTCTCAATCTGAGTCCCTCAACTCTTGTTAAAGTTAGAGGCATAGAATGACAAATGCTCACACATAAAGGATAGCAAAAAAAAATCTTATTTCACTTAAGATAATGCTTAAGAGTTACATGCTGCCCATATTAATAGCCCATGTGAACCAAACAGTGCTTCAATGAGCAAGTGAGGCTAAGGGTTGTGGATAGGACATTCCTGATAAAGAATGAAGCTGTGAGCTTTCAGCTCTGCTCAGATCTTGTCCTCTACTTGCAGGCTTGTAAAAGCAGCTCCCACCATGGAGCTTTCAGCACCACAATTGAGAGTGGCTCATATGCAGGAGAAGGGGCAAACACAACTCATACCCATCACCTGCTTTGTAGAGGAGCAGGAGGTGCAATTCACAATGCTTCAGGCTGAGGAGGGAAGTGTTTAAACCAGTAGGTTAGTTTGGAAAGAGTAGGATGAACTGATTGCAGGTTTTGAAAGAAAGCGAGCCAGTAATTTCTTTGGAAACGTATGAAGCTGTTACCTGGAATCTGGAAATAGCTTTTGGCACTGAATCCTTGTTTAACATAAGTACCTACCACAGAACTGCCAGTGGGCAAGGTGTGGAGAGGAGGTGAATAAACAGAACTTTTTCCTCTCAGGCATTTTCTGTTTGCTAGCTGAAACGCTGTGTGCTAGACATGATGAATCCTATTTTTAGGCATCCAGATCTCCCTCTTCAATATCTTGGGAACTTAGATGCTTTATGCAGTAATATCAACACCACTGGAGAAGAGGTTTCCCAAATTTTCAGCAACACAGTGCTTCTTTTACAATGACTAAATCCAAGTCTGACTCATTCATTAGTTTTTGCACAGAAAGGAACAGTTTTGTAAAGGTTATGGAAAAAGGTGTTAGTACTCCTTCCCTGTGAATGTAGTCACACTGAAGTCAGCCTCACTCCCCATTGCAGTGGCAATGATTTACAAGAACAGTGTTTTGTCTTTTTACTGATGCCCTTCACACCAGCATGCAAAGCCTGGTCTGGCTGCTGGTGTCACAAGCGGGGAACCAAAATGTGCTCTACAGCCCACTGAAGAGACTGCCAGGTGTTATTCTGCTGTGAGAAAATCAAGGCCAAGAGAAGTGCTTTCTGGATGATTTGGAGCTCTGATGTTGTCATCAGGAAGGGACAGCAGTGTACTTGTGGCTGAATGGAAGCTTCTGGGACATAGTGCCTGGTTTAGCCATATTGTGGTCAGATCAAGATGTGACTATTCCTTGGCCAACCTTTTGCAACTCCTCATTTATTGATACCTTTGCTCTTCTAAAATCCTGATGCCATGAAAGGAAGAAGTCTGTAAGTCTGTCCATGTAAGCCTGGAACAAACAGCCCTTGCCTAATTTTCAGCAAAATCATGGAGCCCTTACTCAACATTGATTTAGTAAGAAGGAATGCCAAATGCAGACTTCAGAAGCTGTCCTCAAAGTGAAGCTGTCTGAAATGGATATTTTTCTAAAGTCATACTATGTACCTATTGCACTTCCTATTTATTCTACTCCTTTTACTTTCCTCTGGGTACTACAGATGCTTTGTGAAACTTCCAAGCTACAAATTAAATCCATCTGTACAAAACAATAAATAATAATTTTCTAAACCGGCTTTATTTCATATTAACCTTGACACCGAATGCCAGCAGCACCAATTAGCCTTGCAATCCTGTCTACTGTATAAGGCCTAAAGATTTGAACACAGTCTTTCATCTGTTAGCATTCAAGAGACCGATAAAAATTTACTCTGCTTTTAAACAAGCTGTACATGACTGAAATTTACCTCATACTGGGGCGTGCTATAAATAACGTCAATCTGAAGAGACCGAATTTTTCACAGCTTTGTTTCAGAGCTATTCAAAACCATGGTTATCAATGACTGCACCACAAAATTTCTGTCAGCTTAAGATTTCAGTCACAGCCAGGGACTTTGATGGATGGTTGCCCACTCTTCCCTAGTGAAATATAATTATCAAGGCATAAAAATCACTTAATCGCAATGCTGGAATGTTTAAGCATAACAGTAATTAGTTCTTCTGTAATGCTTTCAATTCACAGATGTAAGTATTTTACAACAGAAATTATCACTTCCATTTTATAGTTGAAGTAAACTGAGGCATAGAAAAAGCAGAACAGAGTATTTTTTTTACACTGTGGGTTAGAAAGAAAGTTTTGAAGAAAAAACTGCTCTTCTCACTGCCAACCCAGAGCTGCCCTTGCTCATGTCAGTTAGAATAAGGTCAGTCAGAGAAACTGTAAGAAAACACAGTTTGCCAAACTGCCCCTTCTGCTGAAATAACCTCCACATTCTTCTGAATAACCTCCACTAAAAACTCTTCTACTACTACTGCAGCTACTACTACAACTACTACAACTACTACAACTACTACTACAACAACTACTACTACTACTATTACTACTATGTGAATTAACAATGCTGTGGAGTGCTCTCATTGAGAAGCTTGATACATTTTTCTGAAGAAATTGAAGTGTTCAAAGCTGGCTGGCCAAGAGGACACTCCAGCCAGGAATAACAGAGTAGGACTCTAGGCCTTTTATGATAGTTTTTTGGAAGCAGGGCCATAATTAAGAGCAATGGCTGGGGCCATTCATATTGTGCCACTTGAATTTGAATTCTTGGACCAGTGCAAGGTGACCTAAAGCAAAAGCATTTGCCAAGAAAGCTCTCATTAGCTGAGAACAAAAGCTGGAGGCATGTGGCCAGGTCACTATTGGGTGACATTACTCCCACCAGCCTCCCTGCAGCTCACAGGGCACACAGATCTTTGGGTTCTGGGAGGAAGTTGGTTCTAAGGACACACTGGGAGTGGAGTCTGAGGCTATGTTTGATTCAAGATAGGAAACCCTGTCTGTTCAGACATGGACAGGATTGAAGGAACAACAGCTTTTTCTTGATTTATTAGCTGATGGAACAATTGAGGCTAATTTTCCTATTGTGTTTGATGTGTATGTTTAGCCCCCAGTAGAGACCATGAAGATGGCCACCAGGAGGAAAAGCAGTTTAATAATACATTTGTGACCAGACACATAGCCTGAAGACCAGCCCTTGTACAAGACGGCCAAACAGTAAAAATTTACTGTAAGAAGTTGAGTTCTTCATTTTGAGTCGCTAATAACCACGTATCTGAGAGCTGAGAGCTCCCAAATGCAGCTTTTCAGAACTTACACTGTGCACTTTTGCAATGCTTGCACACTTCCCAGAGTTATAGCACCATTATTTTGTCAAATACGTGATAAAAATTATCTTTCCTAGTAAAATCTTTCCTTTTTCCTTGGACAATTGATAAAATACCTCTGCACCTAACTATTAAACAATATCTTGCTCTGTTTTTCCCAACTTCATATTCAAACAATGTACTGACTAATTTCTAATGACTCAGTAACATTTCACTAGAACAGTCCTGTCATTCTGGACAGGAAAAAAAATGAGAAGAAATCATGAAAGTGTGAAATGTTCTCCCACACAGAACAGTCTGAGAGACAGCAGCAAGAGTTCTTGCTCATGATGGAAAAAAGGATAACCTGTTAATAATTTTCTGTCACCGATTAATTCAAAATTCCTTCATCTGCTGTAGCATAAAAATCTAGTTTAAGAAAAGCATTTTTTTGTTTGTTTTAAAATATCCATGAATATTGCTTTGCCAAGAAGAAAGCTAAAAGGGCTTCAGTCTTCTGTCACCACAGGATGTTTTAGAGTCTTTTATTTATTCCTTTTGGGATCTGAGCCACAATTCCTTTATATTTCAAGTGATAACTAGGTGAAACTGAAAAAACCCAAAAATTAAACAGCTCTTTCCAGTAAACAAAGTGCAAATTATTGGATAGCCAGACAACTACTTTCTCTGTAGAAAATTATAAGTGAATGTTCATTTGAAGAATCTGATGCTGCTGCTCTCAGGAGAAAAATGTCCATGTTATTTTCATTATATCTTGACCTTTTATTCTCCTATTTGACACTCATTCTCCTTTCCATGGGTAAAAGATGGTGGTAACTGAATGAGTGCAGGCTACAAGAATGACACTTAGAGAACATCTAAGAAATTTAGGTATTCAGGGTGAATTTTTGAGGAACATTAAGGCTGATGTCTTAAGTTTTAGTATTTATATTTTCCAGATCCTGTACTGCATTAGTGTATAACTCTGAACTCCTATAGAGTGTTAGTAAGCTCTCTTCACAGCTGGGTCAGACAAAACCCTTCCAGGCCTGAGATCCAAGGTCACCATCACAGCCTCAGACCCAAAAGGCATAAACAAGTGAATTGGGGTGAGCAAACTGGTGGAATATGACTTCATTACCTGAATCTGTAACTGGACAATTAACCCCTAATATGCAAATACACCAAACTTTTATCTGTCTGAAAAACGTGTGACCATTGTCCTCCTTGGGCGTGAGGCTCTTGCATTGCCCAAGGTGTATCGATTGAAGGCCATTAATAAATATCTACTTTATTCTCTAACCCTTTCTAGCCTCTGTTCTAGGTAGCCATTCAAGGTATCAAAGTCTAGAAGAGAGTCTGTCATTTTCCCAAAGAGGCCTTGGTTTCTCAACCAGTACGGTGCCATATTTAGTCTCAGAACTGTATTAAAATGAAGTCCAGAATGGAGAACCTTTGTTTTCAAACAAGCAGACAGCAACAAAAAAGAAGAAACAGAAATTTTGTTAAGCCTAGAATAAAACCAGAGCAATCTGCCCACTGGGGAATACAGACTTGGACCTTTGTATCTGCTGGTGACATAATAAATTCTCCAAACATTGTGAGCAGTCAAAAGTTCACGTTACATATTGGTTAGTGTGTTTCTTTAGTAAGTGGGCTGCATATCTGAGATAACAAAAGTACCATGTGTTGCAGCAGATACTACAGTAGGGACTATTCTTACTGAACAGCAGAGAAGATAATCACATAGATCTTATGTAAATAAGCAGAACACACATTACAGCTACAGTAAATCTAAGCAGCTTTCAATTTGCTGTTTCCTTCACTGACTGAATTTTCAAGTCTATTGCTTAAACATGTATTCTTTCCCTCTCCTGCTGGAATACTTCCTGCCCTCTTTGGCTTAACTCTGCAGCTCTCCATAGGAAACTGGTCTTGTATAGACTCTATATATGCATCTTTATGGTATCTTTAATCTCAATTAAAAAATAGTTCTGTAGTACTGCACAAATTATAATCAAATTAATCAAATCCTTAAGGCAAGCACAATTCGTGCTCATCTAAAAAGTCTCCCTATGGTGTATTTATTTTTATCTGCCACCAGTGGTATATGTGCATGCATATCTATGTGAGAGAGGAAATGTTTTTATGTGCCTATGCCTGCACATTTGTGTGTGCTAAAATATATAGCTGCATCTCTTTTACATATACTCATCAGTATCTTGGGATATGCAGAGCTAATCACATCTAGAAATGTCATTTATTTAGAATTGCTCATGAATACTAGAAAACACCCTGAAGAATTTGCATCTATGTATCCTAAATCAGATTGCATTCACTAATGTCAGCCTAAATTACAACAGCTGAAAACTGGCTGATGATTGTAAAAGACAATGTGATTGAGGATGCAAGAAAAGAGACAGGAGTCCTGAGTCTCCTGCTTTGCTCATGTACTAACACCCTCGCTTTATTAGCAAATGGCCTCAGTGTATTTCCACTTCCATAAATACCCTCCTTTACAAACTCAATTTAAACATTTGAATAATAACATGAAAACAGAATATTTGTTATAATTACCCAGGTGACCAAATATCCCATGTGGGCATCCTGGTAGTCAGGCTGTATCTGAAAATTAGAGTCAGAAAGCAAGCACAGACCAAGCTCTAAGTCTCCAGATAATGATTATCTTCCTGAAGCATCTATTGAATTCCCATTATACTCTATGAGAACTGTATGGCACATCTGTGTGTTGAGAATTAGATCCTGATTTTACCCAAGTGCAAAAAGTAAAAAAAAAAAAAAAAAAGCTGTTGGTGGAAGAGAACAGTCACAGCTTGGCCGTGGAAGAGAACAGTCACAGCTTGGCCACGTTCCTGCTTCAGAACCACTGGTCTCAGCTGATTCCTGCTGACCTCGGCATCGCCTTCTGTACAATGCTCACAAAGCCAGTATTTGTGATGTTGACATTTGCTCCTTGGGTGCCATCTCCTTCCTTTGGGAGCTAGATAAAGACAAGTGATTTCCACAGAACAGATCACTGAACAAACATTTCCAGCATTCAAATTTAAAGCTGTAATTTTGATTTGATTTGAGGCAATTATTTACCATAGTTACTGTTACTCTTCAGTGTATTAAGGAGCTGGGAATTAGACCTCTGGGGTCTGTAATCCTATTTATGACACTGGGCTCATTAAATCAGCAGTAAGGGTGATGTCAAAATCAGCAGATTAGAAGAAAAACCCCTCACTATTGCAAATCTGCTCAGCTCCAGCAACTGTGAGGCAGATAGACACCTGCTGAGACACTGGCTTGGGAACTTCAGAGGAAGTGTGCTTTACTGGAGCATGGAAAAAAGATGTTTTCATCCTGATGCTCACACAGAAAGCCTATTTTTTAATATCCTTTCTCTCATATCTGTCTCAGGCAGGAGAATACTCCTGTGACTTGGGGTGAGGATTTTTCCAGTATATGGAACACTAAATAGAGCCTTTTTTTAAAACAGTGAAATTGAAGTAATATGTGAGATATGAGCAGTAATATCATTGAATGAGACATATTTCTGTGTTGCTTATAGGCCTAAGTGGACCAATTCAACCCTGAGGTGTTCTTGTTCCTTCTTGCTTCAGTGAAAGCTACATTTCTATTTGTGTATGGAAAATACAATTTATGTGACTACAGTGAATATACATGATGCATATATATGAAAAACAAAATATAGAATATAAAAAAAAATTCTGTGCCTGTAAAGTTTCTGTCATAAATCCTGGAAATCAACAGATACATATTAAAATAGCACAGACTAGGGCATCAACTTTTTTATGACAGATACAAAGAACCATTCAAAATATGATAGTCATTTAAGCATTTGCCCAAGAAATTACTTTTCTCTCCTCACTTGGCTTTCCAGTCTTTTGCAGTTATTTAGTGATGGATATCTTGTTTCCCTGCATTTGTGAGGGAGGATGAGTGAAATGAAATGCAGTGTTTCAGCACAGAAAGAGAAAAAAAAAGTATTTAACTGCAAAGCTGAGAATGTCACCAAAGATGTGTGCATAGCACCACAAGGTTGGACAACTCTGTATTGAAATGGAGATGTCAGCAACAGGCAGGTGAATGCATAGGCAAAATATGTGTATGAACACAGGTGAATGCATAGGCAAAATATGTGTATGAACACAGAAAAACGGTCCTGTCACCTACTGACACGCACAGGACATGTCTCTTGGTGTCTGTGCTAAGCATGAGCTCAGGGTCTGTGCAAAACTACCTATTGCCACTTGAGGAGACAGTCTTTGTACTGGCTGCTTCTGCACCTCCTGCTGGAAACAAGCAGTCTAGTTTTCTTCCTTTCTTTCTCCATCCTAGAACCATACTCAAGCCTGGCTTGGAAGGGGTGGTAATATTCAGTTTCACCTTTACCACTGTTAACTGTTTCTGAGGAGACTGAATTCCACTCTCACTACATTTTTATCTCTTTGAGGCACAAAAGCAAAAATCATTTTCTTTGTGTGGATATCCTTCCAGGCACAGATATAAGCTAGAACAAGCCTTTGAAGTCTAACTTACCTTTAGTAGGTAACTCTGAAGCTGAAGAATGAAGAAAAGGGGACACAAGCTTTTGTGCCTTCTGCAGGCTCCTTGGGTGATGCACACTTGAGGCTGACACTGGCTCTTTTTCCAAGGGGCTTGGCATCCAACACCAAGATTTTCTGGCTTTTGTCTTAGCCAGCAGAAAAAGAGCAGTGGAAAGGCTCCTTCTTTCCCTCTCATGCTCTCAGTATTCAGAGGCACCACTAGGTTTTGTGCTGTTTCTCTGCTGTTTCAGCACAGGGTTTGCAGTAGAAACAAAAATTTGTGAAGGCCATATAGAGGCTAGAGAATTCCCATCCAAATCTTCCTTTTCAGGAAAATTTGTGCTCTCCCACATCAGCACCTACTACAAGATAACCCAAACTAGCACCTGAGCTTTCACATATTGCCAAAAACCTAACACAGTGGATGTGCACGAATGTCTCTCTATAACAGTCTTGTGTGATGATACAGAAGAGGGAATGTTTAAAACATTGTCCTTTTAATTCAAGTTAACCTTTAGAACCTGATTATTCCAAATCAATCACAATACCATTGGGCCACACAAGGGGCACCCAAGGAGAGGTGACAAATACTACAAAGAAGATAAAAGATAATTTAACAAGAAGCAAGTTGTAAGGGGTGACAAAGTGTTATTTCCATAATAAGCTTATCTGAGCCTGGGTAAGTTCCTGAACAGGGTGTGGATTTGGCAGCAGCAAAGAAACAGGCCACACAAAGAATGTCTGTTTAGCTAATGAATGCCACTGAAGTGGTTGACTCTCATTTCTCTGGTTTGGATCCTTGCCACCTTTACTCTAATGTCAGACTTTGTTTAATTGGCAAATATACCTTCAAAGGATTGCAGCGCCCTCCATGCTGCTCCACAGGCTGTTAATATTTAATTGTGATTTGTTAAAGGCATACTAACAGTTGATAAAATTATGTGTCTGGGTGCTTTATTGTAATGTAAAACAGTAGCAGGACCTTATGTGGTTTTTTTTAGGGGAGAAAGAGAATATTGTCTTAGAGAGGGGAGAGAGAAAAACATAAATATATTAGTTTTCCATTAAAAAAAGTCTTGGAAAGAATCACAGTTTTTTTTGCAAATCTGTTTGGGAGATATGAAATTAATGAAGTGGTTTTCTTATCTATCTTTACTTCACTAAAAAGGAAAGCAATTAATTTGATGGGAAATTACTGGTATTTACAACAAGACAGAATTAGCTTTTGCCATTTGCACTTTCAAATGCATTAACAAATTTTGAATTTGGAGGAAAGGTTATTTAGATTGGGCCTTTTTGATGATCACTTTGAGAATACAAAAGGATGAATCTTCTTGGAATTTGTCCATGTGTATTGCATTTGAGTGAAGTTTCATTTCCATTGAACTTGCAGAAAGCAAGAAATAGGATGTAGGATACAACTCAAATCAGTACATCTGAAGGACTGTGTTACACGAAGGATTTAAAATCCCAAGCAAGTGCCTACACAATTTCAAAATATCACTATTTGTGTTAACTGAATGACAAAAATAAATCTGTGCAATAGTCTTTATTGAAACAGAAGTTACATTCAAGCACATGATAGAAATAGCAATGTGAAAATGAAAGGTAGAGAGAATACTTGGTAAAAAATGTTCTCTTGGCCCAAGTACATTTAATAATAAAAACACCCATCCGCACCCATTTCTTCACTATGAAAATCCTTAGTTCTTTTTAATTAAATAAGTACTCTTTTACAGTAGCTTTTTATCTTCCTAAGGAATCTGAGTCAGCCAATAAAAAAAACCATCAAAGAGGTTACTTAGCACCTGTAAGCAATAATTTACACTGATGCCAACCCTTTGAAAGTGAAGGGGCACATTACGTTCTTGACATATGTGAGTAATTTCCCTTGAGTTCATTTCTGCTATTGCCATGTAGAAAATAAAGTTTATTCTTAGGGAATAAATATGCAAAAGTATTTTTTCGAATTTGTTTTAAAATGCATCTGGTCAAAATATGGGACAACATTCCTTCAACTACTTTAACCTATTCCTTTCCACAACATCTGAAACATCTGAAACTTGGAAATGTTAAAAATTCCTTTGTGAATAAAGACCAAGCTATGATTTTAAGTTATAACACTGAAACCTCAGAGAAGTCACATGTTTTGATTTATTGAACTCTTTTTCTTCTTCCATACCTTGGTTACTGTGAGCCATGGCATCAGTGTCCACAGAATCATCTCACATTTTACAGAAGGCATGTATTCTGCATCAGATGTACATCTGACACTTCCTCTCACTGAATTCACCTTTCCCTTTGCTAGGAGGATGACATAGGAGAGATATGAGATAACTTTTAGGAGACAGTTAAAGCAGTAATAAACACAATATACCAGATGAAATATGAACATGTCACACAATAATGTAAAAAACAAAAGCAAATATTCCTAAATATCAAAAAACATTCGTTTTACATAGTGGTTTTGTTTCTTAGTCTGCTTTCCCTTTAAACACTCTCACACTTCTCTGGGCAATTGCAGAAGGTATTTGTCATTTGCATTACAATTTGATCAAAGCTCTTGCAAAACATGCATTATGAAATACCCACTTCCCTGAAGCCCACAAGGGCATTTGCAGTACAGTGCAGCCCACTGCATTGTGAGAGGAGGAAGAGAAACAGGCAGACGACATAAATGAGAAAAAAAAGAAACAAAAGAGAGAGCAAATGAAAGGTATAAAACATTAGTTTCCCTGCTTTCCCTTTGGAAGGGTCTGCTGGATATCCTGAAAGGCAGTAACTTCTTCCAGTTGAGCCTGGTAAGTTTTTTTGACATGGTGTTGCATGATATTCTCCTCAGCCAAAGAAGGAAATACTATCTTGAACAAATGACTCTATGATAAATGCACAAGTGATTGAAAAAAAAATACTCCAAGAGAAGTTGTCAACATTTCTCTCACAAATTGGCAACACATTTCTGCAGCACCTTCTTCTATTCCTTACTTTCATTGAATACATGAATGACAGTACAGAGACTTGTGCCATTTGTAAGTCATACAAAGCTTCCAAGCACATTGGAGGCTGCAGTCTCTGCTCAAGCTGATCCTGACAAATTGGAGAAATGATCCAAAAGCAACACGATGAAATGGAAATTAGAAAAAAGGCAACGGTTGAGAGAGGAAATTGAACACACAAACAGAAAATCAGGAATAACTAGCTAGGCAGCATGCTAGAAAAAAAGCAAAGGTCGAGGCAGGGAGGTTAGAGTGGATCACAAACTAAGTCCAGGTGAAAAATGTGATGCTATTAACAAGCAACAGGCTGTGGAGTAACACAGGGGAAGTACTTATCCTTTATCCTGCACACATAAGGCCTCAGCTGGAGTCCAGTTTTGACTACACTGCTATAAAACAAGGTACCCAACTGGATAGAGTGAAAACCAGCTGAAGACAGATAAAAAGATACTTAGATTGAAAGAGTATTAGGGAAAATATACCAAATATATTCAGCCTAGAAAGGAGAAGAGTGGGGAAAGATAAACCTTATTGTAGTCTCCTCATCCCAAATCTTGCAGGAACCATCTACCAAAATGTTTGCATTCAGTGTCTAAGTAAGAGTACATAACCAAAACTGATGTATAAGTCTACATCCAACTGTTGGTGAAGTTATAAGGAGTCTCTGTAAACAGAAGGCAGGCAAAGAGCTGATTCAATAAGGTGCCACTTTATACCTGGGTCCTTTAAAGCCCACTATCCAAAATAGATGTAGTTACCCCTTATGTTTAGGTTCTCAACCATCTCATTGTTGATACTAGAGAGGCACCACTATCCCTTACCATTTCAAGGGACTGAATCTCTTGATTCTTTCATCTGTTTCACATATTTCTTCAGATTTAGCAGGTTAGCCAACATTTCCCCTCAGAAGCTTTACTCGAAGCTGCCTGAATTCACCGGAAACACATAAAAAAGCATTAACACGACAGGGATTGTTTTCTAAATTTAAAATTCAGTCTATATTTGAGAAACAAACCCTCCCAAAGATTTTGCAGGAGTTGTAAAAAAGGCATAGCTCACTCTGGACTGATTGAATGTTGTTTCCAGCCATCATTACGTACCATTTAAGTTTTAGAAGGACAGGATTATACATTGCATATCTCACTCTGAACTTTGTATAACTAAATACAGACAGGCAATGTGTAGCCCCAAAATATCCTGCAACCAGTGAAGCAACACTGTGCTGAAATTAACAATGTTTTGACTGCATGTTAGGAGCTTTTTACACTCATTTTGGTAGTGTTTCATTTCTCTATGTCACTAATGCCATGTCTAAGGATCTCTTATTAAGGATGCTTATTAACTAAGCAGAAACTGATCCCAGTCTGTCTGCTCTGCAAAGGACTGAGTCTTTCTTTCTAAGCTGGACTCATCTCCCACCTCATGTCTTTTATGTTAGTTACTCTTTTAGTTACCACTAACCTCCACACTTTTGTTTTGGTTTTGTGTCAAGGTTAACCATCCTGTGCATGATGCATTCCACAGGGAAAACCCACCTTCACTCTTTTGTCCTGCAACCAGGAAACTAAAATTTCTAAATCCTTCTCAGTCCATAATAGCAGTTGCAAACGGTCTCAGCTGTGAAAGTCCAGTGAAGTACAGAAAGGTAATAAGAAGATTATTAGTGATTTTGCATTCTCATTGTAAAGTGGAGCAATGCCAACATAAACTGAAGCAGAGTTTGGCTTTTACCCCTGCCTGTTAGCCATGAAAACAAACACGGATTCCACAGGGCACAGGGAGATTGCATGGGAGTAACAAGGATGTTTGGGCTAAACCAGGTGTCAGACTGCTATGATTGAATGGTCCTAAAACTGTGCAGTCACTATCTCAGGGCTGCTGGCAGCTTTGATCATGTCTTAATTCAATCCTGGGTTAAAATAGATTTTTTTTTTTTCAGTATTCAGTCTTCCACTCTTCTTTGCTGGAAATAAGAACTCTCTATTCCATTCCTCTCCATGTGAGGATATGTACCCTGCAGTAGTTCTTCCTGTCTCCACATGAGATTGGTATTTCTGGCAAACCCTACACAATTCCTATATGTTGCTGTAACTCTCTGCTTTGTGCTTCATTCCTGTTTACCTCTTCTCTGCTCCTGTTGCTCTCAGATTTAATTTAAAGGCATTAGCCTGAATTAACCCAATAATTTCCCTGAAATTTGGGATTGTAGAAGAGATTGTAGTGAATGTGCTATTTAAGACTGACCAGGTAATTTCACTTTAAGTAGCAAAAGAAAGATGGTTTTCTTTTTAAACACTGTTTTTCTGGTATAAGGTACATGTTTTATCTGAGACAGAATACATAATGATGTTTGATTCTGATGAAATAAAAATAATTTACATTAGAAAAGTTAAAAAAGCATCTGAAAGAAAGATGGTGCAAGTCTGTTTCAATCTCATAATTCATTTCATCATTTATTTCATCAAATCCAGACTATGGTCTCGGATTATGGGGTCTATTCACAGCTGATACACAGAATCACATAATGTTCAGATTGCAAAATGAGGACAGAGCCAAAAAATTGCAAGATAGACCATACTAAATTCAAAAGGTTAACTTTGGTACATGCTTCATAGAAATTAGAAGAGAAAATAAAACAAAAGTCCTCATTTTTCTGACTACTTGACCATATATTGTTATCTTTCATTTAAAAGGTTTTAACACAGTTCATTATCAAAGTTTAACATTTTCCTCAGATAAACAGGAAAAACACAATCATACTGCACAATGAGCATGATTTGACAATAAGTTTTCATTTTGACTTTTTTTTTTTTGCTTTCTTATTTTATGATCAGGAAGAATGAGGCTTATCTAACTTTTCTCATTCAAGTACAGTATGTTATGGGCCTCTGTTTTTCATACAACATAGGAAGTGTTCGAATGCTCTTTATGTGATACATCTATTCCAGATTTCTGTAACCTGAAACCCTGGAGTCTGTTCTCTCAGTGTCTCTGGAAGGAATTGGTCCACAAAAAAAAAAAATCAAAAAAAAAAACCCCAAAAAAACCTGACAGAGTGATTCTTGATTCTGTCAGCATTATACATTACACAATGAGAAATGTCATAGGTCTCTTCATACAGGAACCTCAACCTGCCTAGCACTTCAGCAAAAACACACATGGCAAAATTTGAATATGTATTTAATATGACATAAATGTGAAGAAAATCAGAACAAGACCAAAAGCATTCAAAACTATAACATAAATTTATCAAATTAATTTTTACTGTGAGAATTTAGATGCAATTTCTTGTTCCTATGGAATCATTGTATCATTAAGGTTGGAAAACTACTCTGAGATCATTGCATCCAACCATTAACCTAGCACTGCCAGGTCCAGCAAGCAGTAGCTCTTGGTGCAAAGGGACAGATAACATTACTCACTTTTGAGCTGTCACTACACCTTTCACTGCCTTGGAAGGTGAAGGGATAGAGGAGGATAAAAGCTCCAGAGAAAGGGGAAAAAGCTCAGTGGCGGAGATCAGTATGACCGTGAAAATTGGCAAATGGCTTTTGTTACCTGCAGGTCACACGAAGGCAACTGCTACTCAGATCTGGGGCAGCTGACAACATCAGGTGATTCAGAACGCTGCTTAGGAAAGCCTAAAAAACCTCAGGAGTTTGGTAGGAACAGTGTCCCTGGAAAGCTTTCTATTCCTTCCTGCAGAGGGATTGCTCCCTGTTTCCATTTGTGGTCAGCCTGGTGACACATGTGCTCTGAGCAGCAAGCAAGGGCGCAGGAACCAGCTGGCTTGGGAGAGAAAGCTGCTGGTCTGCAGCACATCTTGCAGGAGGTGTCTTGGTGGACTTGGGCCTGTGGGGTATATCCTCTCAAAGTGGGGAATATCCAGCCTGCTTGGAGATGTGCATCAGAGGAAAGACTAAAAGTCATAGAACCATGCAATTATAGAATCATTTAGGTTGGAAAAGACCTCTAAAATAATTAAGTCCCTCCATTAACTCAGCACTGCCATAAAACCATGTCCATAAGTGCCACATCTAGAGGTCTTTTAAATACCTCCACAGATAGTGACTCAACCACTTCCTGGGGCAGCCTGTTTCAATGCTTGACAACCCTTTTGGTGAAGAAATTTTTCCTAATTTTCAGTCTAAACCTTTCTGGCACAACTGAAGGCTAGCAGAAGGTTCCCCATCGGAGTTTCAAAAAGCTGTCAGCCACAATGACAACCCTCAAGAGAGCAGCAGTGCTAGGTCGAGTGCACAGCTTGGGACTGGGCCTCATGGATTTTACCATGGGCGCAGTAAAAGGACAGAACAGATCACATACACAAAGCCTCATCCCTGCTGCCACTTCCCACAAGCCTGGGTATGCTTAAATGTCACTTTGTATGAAAGAGGGGAATCCTTCAAAGAAGTGAAGTAGCAGCATTGTAAAAATCCATACAGCAGCAAAATGACTTTGACAGTCCCTTACACTGCTTCAGTGCAACTCATTAAGCTTGTGTTTCAATGCTGTATTTGCTTAACTATAATTATTCTCAGATGCAGACCTTCTTATACTTAAGAACACAGGCACTTACTATTTGGGAGGTTACTGAACTAATTCTCCAACAGTCAAAACAAGGAACAACTGTGACTTGGAGTTAAGGGACTCAAAAACCTCTTCTTTCTGCAAAATCAGCAGCCTGTCAGCTGCAAAGAATTACAAGCATTTTCAAGGATTTCAGCAGAAAAGAAAACATTAATAAAACGATTAACAGATTTTTCCCCTGCTCTTAATATGTTTAACACTCAACACCTTTGCTTACCTTTCAGCTTAATGTCACTAGTTCATTTATTTTTATAAAGACTGCTACAGGATATCTTGGTATAAAAATAGTTTACAGGGAGGCCTGTTTGGGAAGATCTCAATACCCTGAGTAGCTGACTGATATGGAAGTTAACTACAAGGAAAACATTGTTCTTTACCTGGTGGAGAAGAGGCCAAGCTTTTAGCCCACCAGAGCCTGTGTTGGGAGTTCATCAGAAACCTAAGACAGATGTTTAATTCTCACCCAGCTGAACAGCTTGCAGCAGTGGGGAAGGGATTCCTGTTCCAAGCAATGCTCCCCCATCATGGTCCAAGGGCCAGGACTGCTGCTGAGCCCAGAATTTCATATTCTGGTGAGGTGCCCACTGAGATCAAAACAGAGCATCAAACACCTCAGTAGCAAGATTTCTTTCTTCACAATTTCCAGCTTCAGGCTGCAGTTTGCTATAAGCAAGCTTTCCTTTCACATCTGAAATGAGAGTGATCCAGGTAAAGCATTTATAGTTTGAACTACACCCATACAATGAAATCCTGTAAACTGTAAATGAAGCTACAAAACAGTTGAAAAATTTAGATACACTCAGAGCTTGTAAAGGACATCTATGCATTTAAGGATTAGAAACAACATAAATGACTGATGAATTCGTTGTGGTGTCTAACTTATACATAGTTAAAAAGACCTTTGCTGCTTTGGTGACACATTACTATTTGGTTTTGTCTTTTCTTACATGAAACATGGGGAAAAAATTTAGCATGTCTCTAATTATATTTTGAACCCTAAGAGATGGAAACAGCATTAGTGTTCAATTAATGCATTAGGCAAAACCTTGAATTATATTTTGTTTGATTTTACTGGTATTATGAAGCATAGGCAAGAATGTAAACCTTCATAATTTACCAGCATCTGCTTTAAAATTGCCAAAATCTTAAAAATTTAAGAGAGCTTTCTGAAAACATTAATTCCACTGTACAGAGTAATCACTGCCCAAAGGTAAAGTGATGTAGCAGAGTTATTGCAAGAAAAACATACATGGCACATTACTCACATTGGCAAAGCATTGGAATGTACCTTTGCTATGTGAATAACCCACTGACTTCAATAGGACTATTTATATGCTTAAAATTAGGATACTGTTATAGTACATTGCTGATTTGAAGCCACAGAAATCAACTCAGGGGCATGACATCATCACTTAAATGTTATGCGTTAAATCAACTCAGAGTAGAATTCACCTAAATAAATGTAAACATTTACACTCTAAGCATTGACATCTCAGCTGTTTAGAGTACTAAATTACCTATTTCCTCTTCATTTATGATAAAAGGAGCCTGAGGAGGTTATAGCTTAGATATAGACATCTCCCACTACAGATAACCAAATTCAGATGAGATTAATGTCATTCTTGTCTCTTTTCTTTGTTATCCTGATTTATGATCTGATATAAACTAAGCATTTGTCTCTTTTGAGCTAAAAAGACACATTGAAGTGCCTCCCTGTCTGAAGTTAGATCAAAATATATTCCCATAAAACACGAGCCCTAATATTTTGCTAACAAGAATCTACAGAAACCCATGTGTTTGTCTTCAAAGTGTTAATTATCTTCAATTGCCAGGAAGTACCTGATTTCCCATGAGCTGGAATGATATAAAGCAGGATGGAAAGAACAAGGTTGTTGCATCAAGAGCAGATTTTTTATTGCATCACCTTGGTTTCTGTGGTCTCTATTTGTTATGAAGTCGTGTTCTACTCCTTACTTATGTATTCAAGTTTTAATTTTAGTGATTATATCCAGGTCCAATTTGAAACTTGATTCAGTGCTGTGAACTAGCTGTAGAGGAATTGAAAGCAAGCTTCTGTGCTTTGGCTGCTGAGTGTTTCTATAGAGAAATCCAGTGCTTACCATAATGCCTAAAAGAATTTGGAAAGTCATGATTTCCTAGCAAAGGGCTCAATCTGTATGATGAAAGTCTTATGATATCTCAGGACCATTTCTTAGTTTCTGTATAAGCAAATCCTGTCATTATCTGTCTACAGGCACTGAAGAAAATGCCCCCTGTGCAGAAAGAACTATTTAAATCCAGCAGATTTCAACCTGAGCAAGCCAGAATACAACATTCTTCAGCGAATACATCCAACATCATCTGTGAAACTAGAGCTATGCATCCAAATGAGCTCACAGTCAGCAAAGGACTATGGAAGAAAACCTCTTTAAAGTAATTACTCTTTCTTCAACCTCTTAAAACATCTGCAAAAGATGGCTTTGGCATTAGTTTTTGTGCTGTCTCTAAAAAGCATAGACTGAAAAGGAGATGTTATTTCCATGGCATATACAAACATTTTTATATTCCCTGATTATAGTTCTGCAGGAGCTAACTTTCATGTCACCATCTGTAACTCACAGAGCTGACAGCCTTTATCACTTTCCTTCTGCTAATATTCCACTCCTATAATAACTGCCCTTTTCTCCCCAACTGGCTAATTGACTATCACAGTCAAGCCTAGAATAGAGTTATTATTCTCAGCATGTATTTAACTTGCTTTGACTTGAGCACTAAAAAAGGCTTTCTCAACACCCTGATTTTTCCTCCGTCAAGAGTTCAATTTTCTCTGCAAATATTTTTTTCTCTTTCACCCCAATATGGATGTGTATTGGATGTAGATGTAATAACAAGTTTTGCCCTTGATCCGTTTAGTGTATGGGACTGCCTAAGATTTCATCTGTTTGTCAAACAAAAAATGTTCAGAGGAAATTATCTAGAAATGTACTGTATTTTTTGAGGCAGAGTAATGAAGTTGCAACCTTTTGTTTCTCATCCATATGGACTTGCATGTTTTCTAATTCTTAGTAATAGACATGAATGAACTCAATGTATTGAATGAAAATAAAATTTGGTCCAATCTTTACCTGGTTTAAGTAAAACACTAGTAAAATTTCTAAATTTTTCAGAATTTTATACCAATTCAAGGAACAATAGAGAGATGGAGTTAGCTGGAATTAAGTGATGAGCTAATAAAGAATTATAATGAATCATCAAAACTTGATAATGGGATTTGTTTGTTTTTTTCATGTCCTGCCAATCCTTCCTGAATATCTGTTTCTGATTCAAATGATGATTATGAAATTCAAATGTAACTGAAATAACAATATATTTGAATACTGTTAAAATGCAAAATTAGATTCACTTTATTCATGGTCTGTAATGTTTCAAATATTTCCAAGATTCTGATAGCATTGCTATAATATTCATTCCAATCTAAAACACCCTTAATTTGAAGGCTTTAGATTCGCCATTGAGAGCTTTACAATTCCCACAAAGTTTGGTTCCAAATCTAGATGCAAGTAAAACATAAATTCTTAGGACATAATCCTTCAGATCCTGGTTTTGTTTTCAGTAAACACTTTTTCTTCAGACTTCTATGTTCACCTTTCTTAAATTTAAAGTTCCACAGCAAAAAAACAACAAAAAAAAGTTCATCAGAAATACAAAATGTCAGGAATGGTGAAAGACCAGTTCATTGTAAGAGGATTAGCTAATGAATTAAGGAAATTTAGAGACATCTTGTACATAGTAACAATTTCACTTATGCTATTAGTAATTTGTAATAATGATGACTATTTGATTAATCTGGGTACCTCCCTGTGTTTTTAAGAAACAGGGGAGAGAAAGTTTCTGTTCTGGCCTTCTTGGAGCTGGGAACTGCTTCTCAGCCTCCTGTATTTCTGGTGAATGTCACACCATCAGACTATTTAGCACCAGCTGTGTAATTAAGCTTGTAATAATAACAACATTGTTTCAGGAAGAAAAAAACAAACAACAAACCAACATTAAATATGTACTCTTTTATGAAGACATTTACCTGGAATATAGCAAATCTGTGTTCATGTTTCATGTCATTCATGTTTTACATTGGAAGCCTGTTATCCTGTGCTTCAGGGCAATGGGACATTGGCCAGACTCTTGATCTCTGCAGTTTTTGTCTAATTATAACAAACTCTGATATACATTTTTGACATCATGAAGCTTTCCAAAAGTAATTCCTTTGAAACTTTGAATTTCTGTTAAAATTAGGTTTTGAACATTTAATTTTTCCAATGAAAATATATGCAGTCAAAAATTCCTGATCAGTTCTGCTGCAGTTATTTTTTTCCCTCCAATTCTCATAAAAACCCCTCCTGGAGAATTATAAAATACAACTCGCCAGTTTTTAATCTAATCTGTCTTGGCTTTCACTGTCTAAATTGTACAAAGTTTGCCATTGTGTACTTCTGAAAGAATTATGAACTGTGGTTTTCCTTAACTAAGCAAAAGGATGTCTTCCTCTAATTTTGATCTCCCTGGCATGTCCAGCAAACAATGATTCATGATAACCTTATTTTAAATTCTCCTTTGCAGAAAGCCTTTTTTTTGCTTGTGCATGGGGAGAAAAGTGACCACAAGCTTGTCTCCTGCAGAAGTGGTTTCCTCATCATATCGCTCTTCCAGCAGAGGACAATGCCTTTTTTCATCCCAGTAAGAGGTAGGTTAACCAAAGAGGAAAACGTGTCCAAAACTGAATAAAAAAAAAAAAATAGAATTAAAAAAAGCACTTTTTTTTAATGATCAGGAAGTAATCTTGCACATAACACATTTAGTAATTTGATGAGAACAGTTGTAGATTTTGTATATTCTTAATCTGGGCCAGCTTCTTGGCTACCACAAGCTAGGTATCAGGAAGGATATCAGAAGAGTTACAAAAATATCTTAATGCTTGATAATCTTGCTCATCTATCTAAAAGGAAACTCTCTTTACAGAAAAAATGGGAAAGGCATCTAAATAATAAATAATAGAAAGAATTCATTGTAGGTCCCACCATTCATGTCAATAAACATAAAACCTGAGGCAGGTAGACTGCACTAACACAGTCATTATTTTAACAGGAGGATAAAAAAACAGCTTTTCAGAGCTAAACAAATATTTCAAAGTTTTATTCAAACAGATATAGTTCATGTGAACCAAAACAAAATATTTAATTTTCTTTTAGTGTTGTTTATCTCAGTTGTTTAGTGTGAGTTGTCATTAATATAGGTCACTTTTTCTGAGGAGTAACCCTTAATATTATTCTTCAACTTCTTTTGTTTCTGTGATTATTCTCTGAATTTTGCTCTGGTTCTTAATGGGTTTGGTACTCCTTAAAGTCAGTTTTGGGGTGAAATTAGTACTTTCCTGAAGCTAAACTGATCCTGTGAGTAGTTTCCCTGAGTAAGTCTAACAGCCTGTTATCTTTCACTAGAGCCAGCTTTCACTAAAGAAACAGCAGGGCCTCTCAATTACATATATAAAGTGTCCAATTTTCTTCTTGTTTACAAGACCTTTTTATTGAATTTTGTGGAATTCTACATTCCACATGGAAAAATCATGTTTATTGTCACAGGTACTATGCATGGATTCTAATTCTCCTACTAATTTTGGTATTGCTGCCATAGAGATTCAGATTTGGTTCTACAAAGCACATTTTAACATATTCACTATTTGCAATTTAAAAAAAATGAACCATAGTACCTTTTCTAAGCAGCTTAATACTTGTAATCTTTACACCCAATCACCCATGATCTACAGACAACAACTCTTATCTCTGGAAGAAAAATCTCTTTCTCCTCAAGGATGAGGATAAATCCGAGTCATCTGGTCTAGTTGGAGCCAAAGTTTAGAAGAGATATTGAAAAGATTATCAGCCTATAATTAGGGATTTATAATTACCTAATTAGAAGCCAAATCTTCTCAGGGCTGGCCCAAGAATTTCCATTGAAACAAGTAACAGCTCTGAGTAACGCGCACTAATTGGAGGGTCCAGCTGATGAAGGCTCTAATCTGGAGAGTGCTCTGGTTTCTTCTGGTCATTCTTAATGCAATCCTACCCAGAGTGAGCCTGCTGTGCCCATTGCTTCAGTGTCCTGGCAGCTGAAGGGTGGCACAATTCTCCTTGTCTTCCTGTACTCTTGGAAATCTCCATCACTTGACACTGTCCCTGACGATTTGGAGAGGTTATATTTGAGATGGAGTAGGAGAGAGATCTGCAGATCACCTTAAATTTGCAGGGTGTGAATTCCAGCAGTGTTGAGTGGATTATAGCAATCAAATCTAGGTTTAAGACTGTTGAGAAAGCCATCTGTTGTTTGTATTTTGAAACTGAATGCATAAAATATAGGGGGAATCAATCATCTGCCAAAATCATTGATATTGTAGCTAAGAGTGAACAGCTTCCTCAGCAAAAATTAGGCTTTTTTTTGGGGGGGGAAAATCCAGTTATTGATTTATGTGGCAAAATGTCAACTGATTAATCCTATCTGAGAACTTTAATTAGATACATGTTCATTTGCTATCCTTGTCCCCGGAGTATTACTGTGTACAGTATTGGCCAGCATTTGGACTTGCTGGTATCAGCACTGCGCAGTCAGTTTGCAACATGCAATGTCACCACTTGCAGAAATACTGCAATTGAGCCAAAAAGCTATTTAAGCTGAAATAAATTGAATTCTACTGAAGTTATAATTAAAAAAAAAAAAATAGAAATAAGTAATTATAGTTTTACTTTGTGGTCCTTAAAAGTATTTTATTACACAAACCCACAGGTAAAGGCCAGATGGTGCAACATAGATATTTCAAGGCCTGAATTAGGAAATCCAATCATAGTTTTCAATGGAATCTCTCTGCATGAAATTTAGATTTGATGGAGTGATAGGTAAGGTGCTGAAATTTATCCATACAGTTTGAGACAGAGCTGCAAATTTATATACCTCTCTCCTTTCAAAATGCAACTGTGTCAGCACAAAAAACCAAACGGTTGTCAAATGATAGAGATCATGTCAGACAAGATCTATATAAAAAATGAGAATTTTCTCCCAAAAAGATGTCTTTTCCACCTCTACTTATCAGAACAGTTTAACAGACTGCATATAGGAATTTGATTAGATTTTCAAATGTTTCTAAAGAAATTCAAATATTGTCAACTAAGTCTGATCACCTCATTGCCTCACTCTGCCTTAAAATGTCCTAGCTACTTGTTCTCTTCTTGCACTTTTACAAATAAATTTGAGTGTCTTTCTCTGCTCATTCAAACAATGACGAGGAATGAGTTTTCAAATCTCATCATCAGATCAGATGCAGCTTAAAGGATATTATCTCCTGAAATCCTGATCACAGAAGTGTTTCTTTCCACCAAAGTTTTGACCAAGAGGTTAACACGCACATCAGTTGCTATTAACACTTGTATTCTGACAGACTTGTCTGAGGATGTCCTAGGTGGACAGAGCAGCAAGCAGACCATTGGTGTAGGTTTGCCCTGCTTTGTACCAGAGGTAGGAAAGCAGCTCCTTCTTGATGGATGGCAAACCTTTTCTGATCCTCTTGCCAGAAAGAGCAATGTAAAATATTGAATGATCATGTTGTCAATAAATGGAGAGCTTGTGCCTGAGGCACAAACGTGAACAAGTCACTTCAAAGGAGGGGGAAAAAAATTAGACTTTGTATTAAAAGCAAAGAAAATGAAAAGTTATTGCTTTGAAAGGTGAGCACTGAAAATCCAGGGTAATATTTGATTCTTGTTCGTGATACAAAACTATTTAGTAGATAGGCAAATAGACTTGCTTCAGACTGACCCATACATGTGTCCACGGTGTTTGAGGATATTCAAATAACGGGGCCTGGAAAACACTTCACACACAAACTGAAAGGGCATTAGCAGTTTAGGTCATAAAGAAAGAAAATAAATTAGAAGGGGAGTAATAAAATTACTTGAAAATGAAGAATTACAAAACTTTATTGTTGTTTCAGATTGCCTGTCTTTACTCCAAGAAGCAATTTCCCCTTCCTGGGTCAGTCAGTGCAGATGCTGTTCCAGTTTTCTCAATATCCTGACTCTCTCCATGTCCTCTTTGCTCCCCTGTCATGTATACACCTTCTTCACATCCTGTCTTTAGGATGCACCTGCATTTATCAAATAGTTATCTTCCAGATATGGCAACTGCTTCCAGGTCTGATCCTCAATTTATTTATATTGGATATGTGCCAGGTAATTTCTCCAGTCTTTTGCTGAAATGAGTCAATCAGCTTTTTCCCAGATGAAAGACAGCTATGAATGATCAAACTGTGCACAGCAAAGCATGTTCCAGGCAGATAACATGAATATTAATTATGCCAGGTTTAGCATCCTCTGCTTAGCAAAATCCTCCTGGGTAGGTCTTGTCCTTTCAAGTGCCTCACAGTGCTTTCTTAGAATAAGCACCACACTTACTCAGAAATGCTATAAAAAATAATTCTGTCAAAATCTCACATTATTTCATTCTCTCACCCAAAATTACTAGGACTTAAGTCACCTGGAATCCAGAGAAAATCCACAGGACCATAGAATGATTTGCATTGGAAAGGACCTTAAAAATAACCTTGCTCCAACCTATCTGCCATGGACCAGGAAGCTCAAATTTGGCCTTGAACACTTCCAGGGATGGGGCATCCAGAACTTCCTCCAGGCAACTTTTCCAGTGCCTCATCACCCTCACAGCCAAGAATTTCTTCCTTATATCTGATCAAAACCTATCCTCTTTTGGTTTAAAACCATCAAGAGAGCTAACAAGAGACTTCCCAGAACAAATGAAGTTTTATCAAACGCTAAAGCAAAGCAGAGTCTAAAAGACAATGTCACACAACTTTCTCAGTTAGAGATACCGTTAATCAATGGTAAATATAAAATATTTAAATAGAAAAATATTTAAATATATATTTAAATATAAAATAAATATAATTTTATTTATAGTAGAAATAATACATATATTTATTAAATATAAATAAATATATTTACATATAATATATTATATATAAGTAAATAAATATATGATATATATAATATTTATGAAATATAAATGAATGCATATTTAAATACAAAAAAATACTAATAATATTAAACATTGTTTGAGGCAGTAGTCCTGAAGGACATTTTTCTCAGGATATTGTTCTCTCTGAAAGCAAACAGAAAGAAGAATGCATTTTGTAAAATTGAGAATAACACTCAAATAAATTATGAAAATTATTCAGATGTAGTGTGGTGGGTTTACCTTTCTGCTGACAGATGCCCACCAAGATGCTCCATCACTCCCCTCCACAACAGGACAGGAGAAAATACAATGGAAAAGCTCATGGGGCAAGAGGAGAACAAGAAGATAATTTACCAATTACCATCACAGGCAAACCAGATTCAAATTAGAGAAATTCTTGTAATTTTTTTTCACTTAATAACAGTGTAGGATAGTAAGAAGCAGAACAATACTGAAACCACCTTCTTCCCACCCCTCCCTTCTTCTTGGGCTTAATTTCCCTCCTACTCTTCTGTCTCCTCCGCTGGAGTGGCACAGAAGGATGGGGAATGGGAGCTGTGGTCAGTCCATACTGCTTCATCTCTTCCACTTCTTCATCCTCACCCTCTTGCTGACCTTCTCCTCCAGCACTGGTCCTTTCCACAGGGTGCAGTCCCTCAGGAGCTGGCTGCTCCAGCCTGGATCCCCCCTGGCCCACAGGTCATACCTGCAAACCTGCTCTGGTCTGAGCTCCTCTCCATGGGC
>NC_031770.1:101477152-101504425 GCF_001522545.3 Parus major
GCCCTGTGTGCAAGGAATGCACTCTGCACTCTGCTGTGGCACAGACCCCTCGGGCTGCAGGGGCACACAGCCTGCTTCACCGTGCTCTTCTCCAAGGGATGAAGGGGAATCTGCACCTGGAGCACCTCCTCCCCTTCATTCTGCGCCTTCTTGGTTCTGTTCCCTCTTGGTTCCTGCAGGCCTTTCACATTTCCCCACTCCTTTCCTATCTGCTGTTCAGGTTTTCTATCACTTTCATAGATAAGTTGGCACATGGGTTCTGCCAAAATCACTGATGGGTGCAGCTTTTGGCAGTGACTGGTCCATCTTGGATCTGGCTGGAACTGGCTCTGTGTGACACAGGGGAATTTCTGGTCTCTGTGGTCTGGAGAAGACACAGTTAGAGCCACCTCCTCACTACCAAAACTTTAGTACATAACCCCAGTACTAAAAGCAAAATTAATCCAGCGTCAGATGTTCACAAAAACTCTGACAAATTTAAAAGAGTTTTAATATTTTCACTGTTTATTTCCAAATTTCCAATTTTCAATAGGAAAAAGATTTTGTTGTTGCTGTTGTTTTGTAAATGTTTATTTTCTGATGTTTTGTAATTTTTTTTAACACCATTAGCATATAAATTGACTGGTCTACAAGTGAACTATGAAGATTTTTTTGGTTCAGAATTTTCTTTTTGATTCTTAGGAGTGGTTATCAGTTAACAGAGATAAGAATTCAGTTAGAGATTATTTCTTTTCCCACTAAATTATTATATTTAATTATATTTAAATTATTCAGTTCTTTTTCATAATTTAAACATTCTGCTTTATTTCTTCATTATGTATTGCTTGTTGTGTATTAGTTAATTTCCTTTTAGTTTAATAACAATTAATTTTTTAATGATCTCTCATCTCTATTTGCCTTTCTGGTTCAGAGACTTCTAGTATCTTACAATGGTGAGATGCATGCAGTATATCAATACTAAGTGATTCCAAAATATCTAACTTAGCTGTAGAAATACTCAAAAAAATATTCCAATTTGAAAGCATTCAAGCAGAAAAATAACAGGATAAATCAGAATGAAAATATAGATTTCATTGGAATTACTAATTGATCTTACTGGATTTGTAATGTAATGTTAGTAAAAGCACGGTGTATCCAGAAACAGATCCTTTGAACCAACCTTCTATGAAAACTTTACTTCAAAACATTACATCACAAAAATTCTGACAATGGGGAAGAGGGCAGAACCTTCGTGCATAAAAGTGTCTGTTGTCATGTTCATAGTAGTTGCTGATAATTAAATTGGGTTTGCAACAGATGGAAGGAATGTAAGTCAGTTTGTGGCAGAAGGCAGACACGCTAGCTAATGAGAAATCACAAAATTGTACTGCAAACAAATGCAAACTGAGGTGGGTAAGAGAGCTGCGTCTGTTACCCAAACTGTATTTCAGTTAAAGTTATGAATATTTTAACAGCAGAATTAGCAGCACCCTGCACTTATTCAGGCATAA
Source organism: Parus major (assembly GCF_001522545.3). NCBI lineage: Eukaryota > Metazoa > Chordata > Aves > Passeriformes > Paridae > Parus > Parus major. The sequence continues at coordinate 101,478,643 of NC_031770.1, forward strand.
TGGTATGTATAACTATTATGTACCTTTCTGATGTCCTCCAACATATCACAAAGGGACTAAAGGAATCTGCACATGAAAAGTGATTAAAAAAATACAAATTATACTCTGCCCAAGGAGGAACTATGAAAGGAGTGTGATAACGGGTCTACAAGACTTGATTGAAAAATAACTATGTCTAAACAAACTTTATAATGCTTTTGTCAGAATGCGAACTGGTGATTGAATTGGTCACTCATATTTGAACTCTAAAAAGTACTGGCTGTTCTGTGGAAACAGTGAGCCTATTTCTTGAAATTATAATTAAACTATATGTATTTGAACAATGGTAGACAGATCTATAATTCACAAATAATCTTATAATATAAATAAGAAAGAAGTGTGGATTTATTTCTGTATCTACATAGAGATGATACTGGAGCAATTCAAGAGGATGTTATCAAGAAAAACTCCTTGACAATGAGATGCATTTGATCATTCCCTGATTATCTGGCAAATGCCCTATTTCATTTGTGGAATGGTATAAGGAAGAGGTCTGCAAAGTTAAAGTACTCAGAAGTCAGAGCCATCTCCAGCACAAGAGGGACACTTTAGCTGTAAGCCTGATTTATTGTAGAGACTAATGCTACATTTGCCTCTTACCATTCCTGCCAGAAGAAATATATTTGCTCAAGAAAATACTTGATGCACCACACAAAATAATGGCTCTGAGACTATTTGACATTAGTCTATGAGACTGTTTGATATTTAGAAATGCCAGAGGTGGTCATCAGGCATCTTCTGCTTGTGGTTGCCAGGCCTACTGAAAGCCCAGAAGAGTCACCCTGAGATGACTGCCCACCCTGATGCATTTCACTAGTCAGCTTGGTGAGATCAAAGGCACAACAGATGCTCTAAGTGCCAACAAAGTGAGCTCCTCACATCTGTGCCAGATGTCCTGTGTACACTGTCTGAAGCTCTCTCCAGATGAGGTCCCTCATCACCTTACAAGTTCACAGTTCCTTCCACATCTCATTTTTGAATTGGTTTGCTTTGAATCTACACTTCAGCAGTAAAGAAAGAGATTTAGAAGGCCTGCTTTATGTACTTTATGTAGACATGTCTTTTTTAACAGTGTGAAGCCCACTGAGTGATTTTTCTATTTTATTGGAAGACTGAATAAAAAGAAAATATCTACATAGAGACTGATGGTAGTATCACTCTGATCTGGAGTTTGACATGGATTTAATTTACATTCCTTCATTTTTGCTGTTTTCTACATGTGGTAATGGGGTGTTCATTGAAGTGTCTTATGCATTCTTTTCAATTTCTACAATGACACAATTTCCACAATCACACAGTCCTGCATGGTTTTAGCAAAAGTAAAAAAAAAGGGTTGGGAAAGTCAGTCTTCCCAAATGAAAAGCACAGTGATTGTGATAAGTTATATGCATTTTAAGTTGGAAAGTTCAAAAGAGAACAAAGACCAAGACAGCTGTATTTTGGCATCAAGGTTTTTCAAACAGAGGACAATAAAACAGAGCAAGTAACAGCAGAAAATATTTTGATTCTGCACCTCCTATTACCTTAAGAGTTTTGCTACTAAAACTACCTAAACTTTAGTATTACTCATAGAGTAAAAACATATTTTAAAGATAACACATTATTCAATTGCTTTATCAGACATATTCATCATCTATATGAATGTGAAATGTCTTTTTCCATACGAGTTTTTCTCTTGGCAAAGAGCTATTTATGAATTTGCCAATATAAATTTAACTTGAGGGTTATAAGAAAATTAGTAATAACTAGGAAAATTTTAAACTATTTAGGTTAACAAAGGTCTCCTATACCTAGAGCTAATACAACATGAAGTAACAGTTGACTTTAAATTTATGAGACAGGCTGTAGACAAAGGGACCATTGCTTACCAATACCATGAATAAAAATATAGAAGCATTTGATTATAAACTTCAATGAGATGTTTAAAATATGAGTCGAGTGGAGGCAGAAGCCTACATGAATCATCTGGTGTGGCTGACTTTCCCCACTCCATTATATTTAAGCAGCTTTACTGTGCCTTTGAGATGGGAAAATACCAGGAATGTATATAAATTCCAGACTTAGACTCATGTCTCTCAAAATTTCTGGAACTATTGACTCATTATCCAAGCCATTATCTTTCAGGCTTGTTTTCATGGAGGTTATTTTTAATACGTAACTGGTTTAACAATACAAGATTTAAAGGCAGCATTGTAAAAGCAGCTGACCAAAGTTCTAGGGATCAGCTTTACAGCTTTCCACAATACTGTGGGGCTGTTGTCTGATCTGTGTGGAGAAGGTGGCCAGCAGCACTTGTGTATGGCTCAGAGACTCCCATCACACTGCCTGAGTCCAGCCCTGGGAATGTCTGCCCCTCCCAAAGTGAGAGAGAGTTTATTTTATACAAGGCAATGAAGAATGAAACAGAGTCAGCATCTGAAAGTCCTTCATTTACTAAAGCCTTATAAATAACACATAGTATTACTCTCAGTCCTCCTTCAAATGAGTTTTAAGCTTTTTTTTCAGACATGTATTTTTCCAATTAGTCTTTTTGAATGTTTTTTATGTTAGCATTTAAATCATATAAGAAACAGGAGATGTTGCCTTTATTAAAATAACAGACTCAGAACAGAACAGCAAGATTTCTTTTAATACTTCACCCAAAGAGCATTAATATATACAACATTTTGAATGTTTTATAAAGACCAAATGGTTAGTTTTAAAGAATCTTTTAAAAACAACCAAAGAGCTAAGAAATCTGTCTAGACTTTGTCTAGTCCCCACCTCAAATGTGTGCCTTGGCCTTGCTGAAAGTCAATTGTTCTTCCCTCCCATCATTGGTTTCTAGGTTTCCATGCAAAGAAAACACAGGTGTGCTGCTCCAGGAAATGCCATCATGACCCAAGCATCAGATGGATGAACAGGGGACCAGGATGAAAGGGTAAGGGTGCAACATAAATTCTGGCTGCAAAGACACATGACTTGCCTTTCTTGGTAAGGGGGACTTGACTTGGTTGGAAGGTTGGATTTTTTTGTGTAAAGACTTGTACTTATTACATTCCCTTAGAAATGTTCTTGTGCTGAGCTATTTCCCTCCTTTCTTTAGTTGCAGCTTTCTTTAGTTGTGGACTGGTGGAAAGAGGTCATTATAAAGAACTGGGTTTAATGCCTTTATAAAGCATATGAGAATAAATATAATTATTTATAAATACTTATAATTTATTATAATTATAATAAAGCAGATGAGAGCAAGCCCTCTATATCACAGAGCATGTTCTTTATTGAAGGTAAATAAGTGAAAAAAGGGAGCCACACCAGTTTTTCTCTCTTTCTGGGAATACTTCAGGAAATGCATTCATAGCACACTCACCAGCTTTGACCCTGCAAGCACTATGGACAACTGGAGAGTTTCAAAAGCCAGGGAGTGTGTTGTCTTCCAGGTCAGGGAAGTTTTGGGAGAAGCAGGTCAGTATCTAGGTTTCCAATACAATTATATAGCCCTCCAGACCCTTGTGTGCACTCAGTGAATCCAACAGGCCTCCATTTGAGATGAAAGCTGTCTATCTCTTGAAGACCAGGGACTGGTAAGATTATAAGTCTCATTATAATGATGTTCTTTTGCATGCCAGCCCACATTTTTTCCAAGAGATACAAATGAAAGATATGTCTTCATGCTCCCAGGTGGCTCTTTTGGGAAAAGAGTTCTCAGATTTACTTAGGGAGGATAATTTTGACTTTGTCAAAAAAAAAGTGGTTTTTTTCAGGTCAGCTCTGTATTTCTTTGTGAAGAATAAAAGGCTTGACAAAAGGCATATGAGAAAGAAATGAGGACATATCTCTTTTGAAGTACAGAAGCAGTGTGTTTTGAAAGTCATGTTTGAGGCTGTTATTGTGGCTGCTTGTGTACCTCCACAAATGAAGCCAGAATGCAGAGGAGTCGGCATCAAAAATTGTCTTCACAGCCCATTGTACTGAAGTGTTCCATTGTAGATGAAAATGAAAGGAATCTGCTGTACTTAAAGCAACAACATGTAGGGTTTTTTTAATTGCAGAATCAGATCACAAGTTTTTAAAATACTGCAACAATTCAATCCAATTTGAAGGCAATGTGTTGCCATAAAAATTAAGCAAGTTCACAGCTATGCAAATGCTATTTTAAAATTAAGAACCTGAGACTAGTCTGCTGGCAAATGTATTCTGTGTAGCAGGTAATGCTTTAACAGTTTGTTATCTGCCTCCGAGTCTTGACTGAAACACTGTTCAACACCACTTTGAAGTAACAATACATGCAGTGAGCAAAGTCAGCACATTAACCATTCAGACATCTTTTTTGTTCAAATTCTGTACCTTGCAATTATACTTTTCTTTTTATGAGGTTTTATCACAACTACTATATTTTTCAAATGTGAAATTTTCCTACTTTTTAAGTATCCTTTTTCCAATGTGGAAATGTTCCATTATGTTCCATTATGATGAATTTCCCCTGTATACTTAGTTTTCTGTATTGTTTGCTTTCCTTCTCCCTGTTTTCCTGCTGTGAAATATTTTTACATTTCTCTGCATTTCATTCCTTTGGATGGTTAGCCTGCAACAACTGTAAACTCCAAGTGATGCTTTTTGAGGATATCCTCCCTACAGACAAGGTAGTGGTGCTTTGGAGGGGCTGCTTTCTGAACAGTGCAGCATTGAAGAAATGCTTGAAGGATGTAATTTTACTTTAAAAGTGGGAAGTGAAAAGTTAAGCAAGACCTCTCTTTTTTGGTGAAGGAGGGAAATGTACAGTCAAAGTGAGCCCACTGGTAGCATCCTGAGAGGAAAACACACATAAAGCTGGCACATCAAGAAATTCCCAGACAAAGGAAGCCAAAGGAAGTTTCTTTGGTAAAACATTTGTAAGGGTGTCAGTGCATGAGACAGAGTTCCCCCAGTGCTGACCCAAAGTAGGAAATATATTCCCACGGGAACAAAGAGTTACAACAAACCTCACCACCTCCTGCTGGAAAAGCAATCTGCACATCTCTGGCCTTACCTTGAGTAGCATAAGCACATAGGTGTATTCTGAATACTCCATTGGTTGTTGCACATGATTACTGCCTGGGAAGGAGAGGAGTAAGTGGATATATAATAGGTGTTAGTCATGCCTTCGTGCACCCTGGCCTTAGATGCAGCAATGCTGAGGCTGACTGCTGAATGTACAGCAAGGAAGGGGCTGTGGGTGCTTCACTTTTACAGCCTTAATCACAATTAATGTTTCCCATACAATAAGAAATGGCCTGGCCAAATTTTTATTGGCTTACAGCACTTTGACTTGAAGGTAGCTCCTTTGATGTCAGGAGAATTTTTATGATTTTGACCAAAATGAGAGTCAGTCTCTGGTTCTTGCAAATACAAAAATAGAATAATGATGCTATTTATTAATTTATTTTTAGTAAATGCCATTATCCTGGGGGTTAATCTGTATTAATTCCATAAAGAAGGAGCTGCCATAAGGAGTCACTAAATGCCTTTGTGAAACTGGTTGCCAAAAATGCAGCTGTTGCAAAGTCTAGGATGTAGTTTGGGTTTTCACAAAGGTTGGAATCTAAGTTCTCCTTGTTGTTTGGTATATGTCTATGGATTTGCCCTCATGAGGGGGGAGAGAGGAAGAAATCTGAGCAGCAAAACAATGCAGAAGAACATTGAGAAAATGGGAGTCGAAATTTCAGCCAGGCTTTGCATGCAGCATGATACAAAAAAACAAAACAAAACAAAAAAACAACAACAAAAAAACCCAACCAAAAAAAAATTTGAGGGGGATTTAGAAATGTGAACAAAGAAAACTCCTAACTCCATCCTCCATCTCTCTCTCAAATCCTTCCTTCAATAACACAAATATTAGCTAACTGCCCTAAAAAAAAATCAACTGCAATGGTATAAATGTGGTCTATGTGATGGTTACTGCATTAACCTTATCAAAATCAGACAGGAGAATAAGAATCTGTTTAAAACTCATTGCTGAACACTAGGTTATTCACATTCTTGTTCTGCCTGGAAACATTTGCAAGAGAATATTTCAGACAGGAACAGCCTGACTCTATTAATAAAATTGCTGGCAAGATATGAAAAAGCTCAAAGATTACGTGACTGCTCTGGTTAGGTGAGCTAAACAAGCACTAGTTTAAGTAATTGCTTTGTATATAGAAAAACTCTCCTGAAAGAACAAGGATTAGCCCATTAAAAAATTAAATAAGCTACACCTGAATGAATGCTTGTAAGGTCTGTAGTGTTGCAAATAAAGACACACTATATGGGTTCATAGTTCCTATAGAGATGCATGTTAAATACACATTACCCTAGAACTCACAGATCATTCAAACACAGTTAAACTCAGGAAATTGAGGCTATAGATTTTGAAGTTAATCTTCTGGTGAACATGTCCAATAGGTGCACAGTTCCCCATATGCCTGATATTCTTACGAGCTCTCTGCTGGCATTGCTGGTGGTGTTAAAGTTCCTGCATGGTTTCCATTATAGACTCCTTTTCATCCAAGCACTATTTTCAGTTCCACGATCAAAATTCACTCCAGAGCTGCAATCAGACAAGAATGAGACATTCTGCATGTCTGTGTTCCAGAAACTGTCTTTAATTTTTAGAAAGAAAGAGAGTAGATTTCTGAGCTAAGTGTTTTCCCCCAACAGTAACAGTGAAATCTACCCCCAAGCCAGAGGTGTGTACCTCAGTCTCACTTTTAGTTCCCACTTGGAACAAGTCCTACAAACTATTTTTCAAGACAGAGATTTCCAAATGTAAGTACTGTCAATGAGGTGGATAGGTTTACTGATGCAGAAAAATTTAAGGCTTCAGGGTCAGACCATAGGCTCAAGACATTTGGAATGTCCTGCCTTTTAATAAAAAATTTAAAAAACAGCTATCCTTACTTATCTGAGGACAAAAATTCATAAAAATCAAACAATAAAAAAAATCCAATTTTATTTTTTTTAAGTTTTCCATTGCCATCTAAATAACCTGTCACATTTTGTTTGTTTGTTTGGTTTGAGGGAGGGTTGGTTGGTTGGCTCATTGGTTTGGAGGGGGGAGGGATGGTGGGGATTGGTTTGAGGATTTTGTTTGGTTTTGGGGGTTTATTTGGTTTTTGGGTTTTTTTTTTTTGTTATTTTTCTACCCAAGGAAAAATTTTTCTCAGCTACTCTGTCATGTGAAGAGGAGAAGATGTATTGTTGGGAGACCAGAGGCCTGAAACAATTTTAGAGGAGCCTTTTTCTGTTTCATTAAGAAAATGTAATTAAACAAAGCTACTGCTCATCCACATCCTGCCTTTGAAAAAAAAAAAATACATGCAGTCAGTGAATAATCATGTGTTTTCATCACCACACACACAAGGCTCAAGCAGCATCCAGACCACTGAAAAGTACCAACAGAAGCAAGACACAGCCCTCTGCATTTCAGGGCTCATACCTCTTTTCCCTCCTGTCCAGTCTAGGAAGGACACAATTGAATTTTGGAAGGAAAATGCTCTTTACCTATTATGCAAATGATAATGCATTGATGGCTTGGGTGTTGTCACAGGTTTGTATCAGATTATTTTCTCATGTCTCATCACAATAACTAATATTTCTTACCTTGTTTAACTGGCTCCCTTGTTTGCCAGCCTGAAGAGGGTATGCTGTTTGGGGATCATGCAGAGGCACTCAGCTATGGCTTTAGGCTCCATATGCTTCCTCTACAGTCACAAGAGAGCAGTAAACATCTCAGCAAGGCAATTCAAAGCATCAGAGTTAAAGCAGAGCCTTTAGTCAGCAGGGTCTCTCTGTAGACCTACAGAGGATGCTGGGATGAGTCTTTGCTGACTACAGGAAGAGTTGAAACTGTTAGCTCACACAGATATATATCCATAAGTGTCTTGGTGAATCTCCTGCTGAATGAGTGAGGTGAAGTGGCAAACCTCTCTTAGATCCCTCCCAAATTTTCAGTCTATTGACATAAGGAAAGATTTTTCTCAGTTTAAGGAATAAAAAAACCAACGCTACATTCTGTCAATTCTGTAATCTGCAGTTTTATTGAATCCTTTGTTACATATAGGTTATGGATTTAAGGCTGAAAGAAATCTTGCAAAGCAAAAAAAAATTTAAAAAGTGGGGAGAGATCAGTGCATGAGCTCATTTTCTCTTCATTACAAACCTGACTCAGGGTCAAAGATGCCTTCGTTCGTCAATACAGAGTGTAAAGGAGTGAAAAGCTTCACATGACACATGAAGGAAGAGGTTTATTCAGGGGAGATGAACCTTTCTTCTCCTTTATTTCCCATCTAATATATCACCAGACACTTTCTTCAGAAAGCAACTTTTCTTGGTATTACTCACCTTGGTATTAATCCACCTGTTACCATTTCTTAGGCATAATTCCTCAGCTTCTCTGTTGAAGGCAGTGATGCAGCTTGTCCTCAGATACTTGGTGTTCAAACAACAGGGCTGGGAAGGGATTGGAGGCCCTCAGGGTTTGTGTGCAGATCCACGGAGTGAAGCCTTTCTGCCATGTATTTAAACATAGATAGCCTCCATCCCAGATGCCATATTACCAATATTGGGGCAGCCTGGGGTATGAAATATTACAGCTTGCTGAGAGCTACAGTATGTTAGAATGAGCACAGCATGATACAGACATGGCTATATGATTTCTACAGGGGATATTAACTCCAAAGGAGCATTCCATTAATGCAGCTACTTGGCTTCCCAACAGGAGCTTGCCCTCAGATTAATAAATAGCTGTAATCTGTATGTGCCACTGGTTTCACAGGACAGTCTGCCTGTGCAAACTACGAGATAAACTTTGCCATGGATGAAGAAAATTTAGCAAGTGTTATTACATGTGCTCCAAAGAATTTTTTTCTACCTATAATTATTTGAAATATAAAATTACTGCATGCTTGATGTACAAAGAACATTAAAGAGAATTTTTAATATTCTTCAGGAGCTTTCCAAACTTGTCCACAATCCTTCAGATCTGAGATAAAAGACAGTCTGTACCTGCTGGCTCCACTAATAAACAATCTTCCATGTTGTAAACTCAGATTGTTTTGAGGCATTCTACCTTTACACAGAAAATATTAAACCTCATACTTAATGACATTGGCCTCGTTTTCAGTGTCAGATCCTCAGCTAGTATCAGCTGATGCTGGATTCATTAGCTTCTTTGAATGGCTTAAATTTACACCAGCTGAGGATCTGGCTCCTGTTCTTGAAAATCCAGGCCAGCGCAAAAGGACTTTCCTCTTGCTTCTTATAGGTCTTTCCAGTATTACAGCTACTAATCCCAGATGTAGCTTGTGCTGCTGACAGATGTCCTCAATAATTATATTGTTGGGTCTTCTGCTTACTACGTTTAGCATGATACTGACATATGGCAATGCTGCGACGATACCGGGGCACCGAGCCAATGTTGTCATTTCCTATTTACAAAGTAATATGTTTGGGAACCAACACGAATTCAAATAGGAAGGAGCTTTCTGACGAGGACCCCGCAGTCAGTGCTGGTTGGTGGGAGGCATAATATGTAAATGGAGAGATTAAGTGCTTTATTTTAATTAATCAATTACTTAATTAAAGGGGCAGGGCTGACAGCTGCATAATCACAGTTGGATCTTTGGAGGTTGAAACATTTTCTTTCTCTTTTCAGGCTTTCAACCTTCATGTCACCTTTCATTTCTTTCACCCCTTTTCCCACCCTAATGTCCTGCTGCTCCTTTTTCCACAGTTCCAACAAAATCAGTCTCGTTCTCAACATCCCTGCTGCCCAGACATATTGCTTGTTTGGCATAATTTCTCTTCTTGACTACATGACCTCCCTTCCTCCCTTATTTTCCACATAATTTCATATACAGCTGTAGCTGTTTTCTGCCTGTCTTGCCATTGTCGTGGTGGCTTTCCTGCTCTTTCATTTCTCTATTCTGCAGTGCCATGATTTTCCACAGATAATTTAGCTATGCCCTTTTCAGTTTGATGTTCAAGGATTTTGTGCCTCTTCTGAATTCCATTCCATAAGGAACTCTCTACAGTTCCTTCTTTGATATTCCTGGTTAGAAAACAACTGAGCCTTGAAGCTAGTTTCAGTTTACAGGAGGTATGAGTGCTCAACTCAGGTGTGTTGCCAATCTCTTTTATTTACAGATTATACAAAGTTCTGTTCAACTGAATTTAGGACGAAGCAAACAAGAGGAGATATTTTCCTGTTAGAAGAGTTTCATGCCTTTTTCTGCCAGGACTTTACCCCCCAAAAAATCATTCTTGATAAGCTCTCTTTTATTTGTTTTGAGGCTTTCAACACTTTAGAGAGTGAGCAGTGTTTCTCTCCTAAATGTTGTTTTTCCCACCTCAGTGTCCTGGGCATAAATACATCTCTCCTAAGCAAGTATTCCACCAAATCCTTTGTCAGGCTGAACCTCACAAGGGCACTGGTTTTGATGCATATGCTTTACAGGAGGTTTTCTACAGATTTGGCCAGTTGTTTGCAAGGTGTTTAACTTCATATTGTCTAAAAAATCTTATAGGCTTCTGGTTGTGAGGCTCAGCTCAGACCATGATTCTGAGACAAAATGTCCAAAGGCAAAGACTCAAGTGGGACAGATCTTACAGAAGGACCCCTTAAAATCAGATATTGTTCCACATAGCAGCAGGCTTGTAACTCACAACTGCTGACAGTGTAATCACTTTTGTGGAAAATATTCTTACCTGGTATCACATATGTTGTTTTATCTCCGGCTCAGGTTTAAAGACAGGCACAACACAGAAAGCTTTCTGGGCCTCAGGTCTTGTCTTGAGAGACCAACACAGAACTTCACCCCAGCCCTTTATAAAGATGGTGATGCTCAAATGGAGACAAGGGCATGGCTTGAGTCAGAGGCTCTGCACCCCATAAGCCACTTGCAAACTGTGTTTTATATGCAAAGAGACAGATTAATTCAACCACTTTTGACAGAATAAACCGACTATGAAAGCTGTACCAATACAGATCTTTTTCAGTTGTGCTGGTCCCAGCATGAATAACCGTGCACCCAGGGGCTGACGTTGGCAGCCAATTAGAAGATCGAGCAGCCTGTCTTGCTGAGTTATTAACTAAGCTCCCTGGCTTTAGTCCAGAAAATCCTACATACCAGACTCCAGCTGGTTCTCTTGAATCCTGTCTCATTCCAACAGCAAATCTGCTGCAAGAGCACATACCTAGATCAAAGAGTCTGAGTTTCATCCATTTATTTTTCAGGTCAATCAACCACACCAGTTGAAACTAGGCCATTAGAAGTCTGATAGTCCACCCTGGAGAGCACAGGTAGCATAGTTCCTTCGGTGGCAACCACAGAGTAGGAGACGATTGCCCTTGTGCTGTCCAGATTTGTGCCTGGGCAGATTAGACAAGCCTAGGTGGATTACTGGGGCTATGGCTGGTTGGTGCTATTATGGTTAGCAAGAGAACTCCTAAATCAGGAGACAAACTTACAGACCTGAAAATGTGAAAAGAGATGCTTTCTGTCACAACCAGAGCCAAAAACTCAGTGAGGAAAGGACTTGGGACAAGAAGGAGAGATGGAGGGGCAATGAAAAAGACCACATGGGTTGGGCAGCCACAAGCATCTGTACCAGACTGACAAATGACCAATCTGAGGGCCAAGTGTTGCTCACAGAAACAGGGGCATGCAGAGAGCAAACCAAGAGGTGTTAAGGAAATATGGATCATTTTAGCAGATTCATCACTATCAGTCTGCTGAATCGCCAGTCCTCCAAAATATTAACAGTTCTCTCCTGGAGTTTGTACACTTGTGAGGAATCATACACCCGGAATACCATGTGCCCCTGTGTGTATGTGTGTTCAGGCTGTGAACACAGCTGAAAAATGGCACTTTGACTCCACTGCTCACAATGAATCACCTTTGGAATCAAAACAGTCTCCAAGGTTTGGTAGTGATAGTCAGGTGTATCCTTCCCACTCAAGCATGAATTTAGCAATGATGGTGATCTTTACCTTATTTGAAATTTTGTGCTATCTCAGGTATTTCCAGCTCCCCCTATTGAACACCCAATACTGATTTCAATGTGCAATACCTACACTGACACAGATACTACTCTTTTACCCCAAAGTCCTACCAGCCATGGTCTGCGGATTAAAGGTTGAAGATTTAAGCAAATAAAAAACTATAAATGAATGAAACATTGATGTGAAAGCCATACTCCAAGCACATTCAATGTTAGGCATAAAATCAAGAATATCTCAATAACTAATGTCAGCTCACTTGTTAAGTTCATGATTATGGAGAACCCACACACTATGAATGAGAATTTTTTTTAGCTTGTTATTCATGAAGATGTTCTACAAGCTGAACTGTGAAGAAATTTTTGGTTTACGACCTTTGTTTCTCTTGCTTAAGAGAGCAGTACATAAGCTGGGGGAGAGCTGACTGAGAGGAGATAATTGGTGCTCAGGGATGTGCTGGGCATTGGTCAGTGGATGGTGTCATGCATCACTTGCTTTTCTTGGATTTTAGCTCTCTCTCCATCTCCTTTTTATCAGTAATATTAGTGTATTTTACTTTATATCAGTTATTACACTGTCCTTATCTCAACCCGTGAATTTTACTTTTTTTTTTTTTTTTTCTTGATTCTCCTCCTCATCCCACTGGGGAAGGAGGGAAAACTGAGTGAGTGCCTGCACAGCTGCTGGCTCAGGTTAAACCATGATACCCTGTATAGTGATCCTTAGCAAGGCACTTCCACCAGTTCATTGGCTCCTTCCAGTTTCTTGAAATATATCCCCAGTGGTTCCACATCATCAGGGGAGCCAAAGTAACAATAGCCTTTGAAACTATCAAGTTAACATGAAATGTGCAGAGAAAAACCATGCAAATGTGTCTGTCTTTTTATCTCTGTAATATGAGAGGGATGGCAAACATTGAGGAGCTTTTCTTCGTTCCCCCATGCCCTTTATTCTTACACTCTTACTCTCTGGATCTGAAGATCACAGTGTCTTTAAAGTAATGTTCCTTTCTGACAGAACAGGCGCGTGGCCCGGTGAGACCTGCCCTCTGTGATGGAGGCAAACTCCCCTCTGCAGGCTGCAGGAGGACAAACTGCTTGGGAAGAACTGGAATCCCCTTTGCCAATGATGTAACTCCTTTGACTTCAGTGACAGTAAAGAATTTGGCTGCAGTATCATTTTTTATGATGTAGTGGTTAAAATCCCTGTTATTATCATATGAAGGAATCAGTTTAAAGCACTGTTTCTTTGGCAAAGTCCTGAGCCCTCTGGATCTGATATTTCTAAGGCTTAGTATGTGGGCTGGTTACCATGCAACTGGAGCTTTTGTTTGTTTTGGAAATACAAGATTTCTTGCTTTCAGTGCACAGATTGCATGAAATTGCCAAGTGCAATAAAGGAAATCTGACACAATAAACAAAAAATTATCCCAGCACATATTTTCCTTTTATGAACCTGAAATAAAGGTATAAAACGAGAAATGTCTATGGACACCACTCTGCTCTGGGATAATCTCCCTACTTTCATGTCCTTTTCAGAAAGCACAAATTAATAGACTAAATGTGCTATTATTGTAACATCAAAACTATTTTTTCTTTAGAAAATTGTAATTTTCAGAAAAATTCTAGTTTTGCTGTCAAACAACACTTTGATAGTGAGCCATTACTTCTTCCCCTGGTACACACAGGAAGGCATTAAGGCAGTCACTGAGATTTTAACATACCATATGCATGAAGTACATTGGTAGATAACACCCTAATGACCCCTGTGTAGAACCCCATTCCAAGAAAGGCCTGTGATGCAACAGACAGTAATGTACCACCTCAGATCAAGGCAATCTGGAGAAGGGGTGAAAAACATCCATGGGAGAGGAGGGTGCTGACAGCAGCTGGCTGAGTCTTTCAGATGGAAATAGAAATGTGTCTGAAAAATGTTCATCTCTCTTTGTCTCTTAATTTCCCCATCCAGCGTCTTTGTCTAATTGATGTTCACTCCTCAGTTAAGCCAGAAAGCAGATCTTTGTTATCCTGTTTGTTTGTGAGCAGCTACAAAATCAGGTGGTTTGCTACCAAGAACCAGAACACAAGAAAGCCCTTCTTAGCTTGAGAGAACTAAATTCAGATCTCTACTCTAAGGGGATAAACACAAGCTTATAGGTACATTCACCACTCTTCAAGCAGTTCACATGGTAACCACAGTGTGGGACCAAAAATACAGCAACTGAGACAAGGTGTAATATTTTCTATTCTGCTGCTGAGGATTGCTTCTGCACTTGCATTGAAAGAGACAAACACACATAAAATGAAATTATGTACAGAGCAGAACCAGTTCTGTTCTCTTCCAACAGTGCCTAAATCACTGGACTATAAAATTATGCTTTCTCTTGCCTGTTTTTTCTTTGGTCTCATGACTTACATCCTTTGCTGCAGAGTTGCCCATTTCCAACAGCAAAGGGGAAAAAAAAGATAGTTGCAGTTTTAAATATGATATTCTAAATTAAATACACAAAATAATTAATGCTCTGGAACCTCTCTTTGTTGTGTTTCACAGTGAAATTCATCATGACTTTCATTTTATTCTGCTCTTGGTGATTTGTGTTCAATCTGACTTAAGGGGTAGAACATACTCCCTAAGAAACATACACAAAAGAAACCCCATACAATAAGAAAATTCCAGTGTCTAAACAGATTCAGGGCTTTAGATTAGACTGATATCTTGAATTTAGAGGTCTATGCTCTGTTTCAGAAACATAAGTGGTATTTTGGGGTTTTCACCATAAACTCATGTTCAAACCGTAACAAGTATGAAGTGTTATTTCATACATATTACATATTATTTATGGCCTTAAATATGATAGCTTGTTTTTGGCAGAGCTGAGAATCTTCTCCTGGGCGTCATTAGACTTTTCTGTCACATTGCATGTCAGAAAAATAAATTTTTTGCATTTAGTTCTTAAATGAATATTTAGGATTTTTAATGCTGGGAATACAAAATGGATATTTTGTCCTCAAAGCCCCTAGTTCCCAAATGCTCAGGAGTGTCAGTGATGTTTTACACCCACTGACACTCTGACTCCAGATAGCCAGCTCACTGCTTTCAGAGCCTGAAATGACCATTTAGGCATTTAACCTTAGACATACAACTTCAGGTCTTAACTGTTCAGTACTCATCTCCATAAGAGAAACACCTCCCTCAGGAAGATTTCGCGTGTTATCAGGTCTGGTTTTCATTTAATCAACAAGTAGCATAGCAACTGCCTTGTCTCTTATTAGCTGTGAGAGCCTAAGTAGATACTTCAAAGCCCCTCTTGAAATTATAATGAAAAACAATTTCTGGCTGAGAACAGTAGAATAATTTGCTTTATGTTCCCACGGCACCAGAGAAGACAGAAGAGCACAATGAAGCTGAAGAGTAATGTGTTGACAGAGAGAGAGGCTGAAGGCTATAAAGACATGTACAACAATAAACAGTATATGTCATGCCAACAAAATATTTCAGAGGGAAAAGCAGTTCAGGAAAACAGTCTGCTTTGCAGCCTTACAGTTTGCTTTTTTCCAGAATCTATTTATTACAGTAAAACTATACTGGTGTCCCTTAGGTTTCCATTGTAGGAAATGTCCAACAATCAAACTATATTGTTACCCAAAAGGCTACCAGAAATGGCTATTTAAATATTGAAACATATTTTGGCAGAAGAACCTTTATTACTGCAGGTGTTTACACATTTGTATTTTATGCATTCTGCAAGACTTGCTTTGGGTTTGTGCTCAGAATTTCCCTATTTTCTTCTTTTATTCCTGTTTATGTTTACTGTGATATTGCAGAAACCCAGAGGGAAAAGATAGCCTAAAGCCAAGCCAGAGTCCATCCCTCTGAAGCTGAGTGTCTCCTGAGAATGCAGAGAGGAGAGGAGAGGAGAATAAGGTCCCAAACATAAAATCCAACTTCTTGCTTTGCTGCACCAGATCTGTGGCTGGGCCTGTGACGTCGTTGCTCACAGATAAAGCAGGTTTATGCTCCATACTCCAACCAGGACTCAGCAGGTACCAAAACAGAACTGCAGAACCAAACAGAACCAAAGCAGAACCAAAGCAGCACTTCAGGGAGCAAATGCTGTGATAGCTTCAGTAGAAGTTGGGGTGACACAAAAGAAGACCTAGAGACACCAATGCAGCCTGAAAAGGCTGAGGAAACATCATCCAGGAACCATTTACTGAGGACATCAAACCTGCATCTTCCTACTGAATGAAACGCAGAACTTGTAGCAATGGCCAGCCCATATCCATGAGGCATCACTGCAGCACCTCCACACACTAAAATTGATGTTTAGTCCTTCCTGTGTCCAGAGAATTGGCATATTTTGCCTTTCTTATATTCCTGTCATATTCAGCCTTTCATCGTTATTCATTGCCGAGTCCACAGTTCATTTTGTTCCCACATTCTTCACTTCTTCAAAGAGGTGAGAAACATTCTGCATTTATTTATCAACATTTAATTTTTCTGTGTCTCAGTCAATGGAGGAAAAAAGGGCTTCTGTAGATTTCTACATAGCTAATAAAGATGTATATACTGTGTGTAGAAATAAGCACAGCTATGCCTTTTCTCTCAGACTTTGAGCACACAGTACACAAACTGATGCTCCACCTTTATCCAAGGGCTAATGAATGAACTAATTCACTTACTTTTATTATGAAGAGATGTAATTACACAGTTGCAGACTGAGGCAGCCCCTCTGCATGGGCTGCATGTTCCCCAGGTGAAAATGCCACTTTATTCACATTTAGAATGAGATTCTGCATTTCCACAATAAACAGATCTAAACAGGCCACCAGTTAATTAGGAAATATGTTTAATAATTACTAACACTCTTTTTAGTACCCTTGGTAATGTAAACCTGTAAAGTTTATTCATTTATGTGGGCCTCATTATTTATTTATTTAATGTCTGCTACTTTCTAAATTCTTAAATTTAGCCCTTCCCAAACCCAGACAAAAATTTCTTCTTTTTTCCCCTCCCAAGCACTACCACTTTTGATGTGTTTTTCCATTACTTCTATGTTTCACTCACAAAATTCTATATAAAATTTCATTAGCATTTTTCTTTCTTTCTTACATTTCTATTTGTCATGCTCAGTTGCTGAAGCATTTTTTTCTGGGCTGATAACTGGTCAAGCTGTTCCCAGGTCTGGAGCCAATCTGTGGGTCAGCCAGCTGGAGCAGTGACAGAAAGACTGAACTGTGTTTCATCCTTCAGAGACCAGCCACTGTCCTCTCAAAACGTGTTAATTCTTTTCCCATGTTCTGCTGGACAGTGGCCCTTTACTTGACATCCACTCCTTCATCTTCTGAGCTGCTAGCTCTTTTTTTGGTTCTGCAGTAGCAACATCTGAGTAGCAAAGCCCATAATAGGAATGTTCTATGACAAAATATTATTACAGTGTTTAAATAAATATTAAATGAATAAACTGCATCACTTTCGGTAAAGTTTATGCATTCGGGACTGCTGAAGTCTGCATATGTATGAAAAATCACAGCTGAAGCCTCTACTCTTTGTTCTTGTGCATTGCACCCAAGAGAACTCTTTTATGAGCTCTGCAAAGCTGAGTGTGATGCAGGCAGTTGGAGGTACAGAGGAAAAGCTGTCATTCTGCAGCTACACCACCTTTGGCGTTTAATGGTTCAAGTCAAAAATTCAGGGTTAATTCTTGCCCCAGGCCAGAAAGAGCAGTACAGCACACAGGGCTTTATTGAGCACAGTGCATCTACAGTTCCAGGCAATGAAGAAGTGCCTGCACAGAGGTGTTCAGATGAGGGCAGCCAGCAAATACATTAGAATATGCTGGAATTGTTCACTCCTGTAACTGAGTCTCTGTGTGAGGTTTTGTCAGAGTGACTCTTTAGAAAGCTACAAGAATATAAACTCATGATTATAGCAAAACATGAGTAGTGTTCCAACAGAATTATTAAGGACTCTATTTTAGATAAACTCTGAGGCAAAAAGCAGAGTAGCTAATCCAATCCACACTGCAGGAGCTAAGAAACACATTTGCTGGACATATGCAGAGCAGACTAAAGGTTTTCCTTTAAGGTCTGTCATCAATGAGCCAATACATCCTCTTTCTTAAAGCAAAGAGTAATTTTGTGTCCACAAGGGTTAATATAACCTAAGTCTATCAAAATGCTTCTATCTTCTACATGAAGTCTTTTGCATATTCCTCTCCTCTGATACATGAGGTTCTAGTGTTTGGTATACTTGAGAAAAGTAATATGTGACCTCCTTTAGAGAGACTAAAGGCCTCTCTTTTGTCTTTATCAATTTCATCTCAAAGATTCATGGACTCACAGACTCACAGAATGATAGACTCACAGAATTAGAGAACGGTTTGGTCTGGAAAGAACTTTAAAGATCATCCAGTTCCAGCCTCCCCAATACAGACAGGGACAATTTCCACTCAGTGAGGTTGATCAGACCCCATCCAACCTGGCCTTAAACACTTCCAGGGATGGAGAAACGCAGGTGTCTCCTCCACCTGTGTTTACTAACCTGGGGAAGACAGTCTGGTAAACCCACAAAGAAGCAGAAGTAATCCCCCACTGTTGTGGGAGAGGCTATTTTGGCTGCTCTCCATCCTCCTGATCAGCAAGCCTTGGCATTCATACAGTAAACTTATAACCTCCTTGACATCTCTCATCAAGCAGTGTCTCCAGCCTGTGACCACAGAGTTCTATTGAGTGTATTGGTTGGGATTGGCACTGCAAAGCAAAGACTACCCCAAAGGAGAGTGCTTGTGATGACCCTTAGAGAAAGCACTAGGAGACACAAGCTCTGCTGTACTGACTTTGGTGCTGGGAGAATCTGACAATCTGAAGAATCTGTGTGATCTGAGTTGGAGAAGTGGTTTACATGCTGTGTGTTGGCTGTCAAAGCTATATTCCCACCTTGTGTATAAATAGCTGCTTAATGGAAGGAGAGCTGATCTGGTGTTGCAGTGGTGATTCCCACACATCTCCCTCTGTTGGTTTCTGCCAATTTTCACTTTAGACTCATCTTTAAAGATCTTCTGAAACTGGCTCAGGCACAATCTTTTCATTGTGTGTGTGCATCACATGCAGCCTAAGAAAGTCTGTGAAACACTGTGATGTCTGCACCACTTGCTTGAGCACTGTGAGACCAAGCCAGGGCCTGAACCAGCCCTGCTGCACAGATGTGTGGCCAGAGCTCCTATGAAAAACAGGACCCCTGCCTGGAGACCTTCTGCACTTGCCTTGGACAAGAGCTGGTCCATCAGGGACTTAGGGATCCAGGCTAACTTAGCAATAAAGACTTCAGGTGTGGTTGCACCGCTGCCTTGAGCTCACCTAGCATTCTGCTGACAGTTTAATCCTGCTCTCTCCTTACCCCTATTTCTTCCTAGTTGGTATAGGTTCTCATACAAGTGCACTCCTTTTCTCAAAATTTGTTCTCACTTAAAATAAGAATGTAAAAATTAGTTGCCATTTCTTAGATATTCAAAAAAGGTTCTTCATTCACAGGGTGGTTGGGCACTGAACAGGCTCCCCAGGGAAGTGATCACAGCATCAGCCTGACAGAGTTCAAGAAGCATTTGATTTGGACAATGCTCTCAGGCATGTGGTGTGACTCTTGGGATTTGTCCTGAGCAGGGCCACGAGCTGGAGTCGATGATCTTGTGGGTTCCTTCCAACTCAGCATATTCTGTGATTCTGTAAAATACATTATTCTTGACAAATGGGATATCTCTGATAGTGGGAGGGAGCAGAAAGAGCCTATGGTATTCATAGCACCATAAAACAGTTTCACCTGGAAGAGACTTAAAAGATCATTCAGTTCCAGCCCTGCTGCCATGACCAGGGACACCTTTCACCAGACTATGTTGCTCAAAGCCCCATCCAAACTGTTCTCAAACCTTCCTGGGGTGGTGCATTCACAACTTCTCTGGACAACCTGTTCCAGTGTCACACAGCTCTCACAGGAAAGAAACTTTTCTTAATACCTCACCTAAATGTGTCCCCTTTCAGTTTAAAGCCATTCCCCCTACTGCAATGCACCCTTGTCAAAAGTCCCTCTCCAGCTCTCTTGCAGCCCCTTTGGGCACTGGAAGGTGCAATAGGACTTCCCCAGAGCCTTCTCTTCTCCAGGCCAAACAGCCCCAACCTTCTCCACCTGCCTTCATAGGAGAGGTGCTCCAACCCTCTGAGCATCTTTGTGGCTTCCTCTGGACTCTTTTTAGGTCAAGCCTTGCTTATTAAAATAGATGCAATGCTGTCAATTCTACATTTCTATATATATTTGTCTGGGATTTGTTTAACATATATTATTTAATTTATGAAATAATATGAAATAAAATTTATTAAAATAAATACATTTAATTTATTATATCTTATTTAATTAAGATGTAATTCAAGTAGGTCAATCATTATCTTACACAAGTAACAGTTCAGATGTTCCCAATGTAGCTGTATCAGTGCTTTTTTATTTCTTACATTATTTTGTCTAGAAGAAGGATACCTTTTCCAATATTGTAGTCAATATTTAAAATTTGTATTCAAACCATTAATGGGAGAGCATCTACATCCCCAAATAATTCATGATGGAAAATGAACACTGTCAGCAGCATGATCCCCCAGTCAGCCCATCTTATGGCAACATTTCCTAAATGAAATTGTACTGAAGATGTACAACTATACACTGTCTAAAAAATACTGAAAAATCTGTCATTTTTATGGTCATTTTACCAAGGAAATATTTCAATATCACTCTTTCACTGCAAACTACTGTGATTTTCCAAACCAATAATCATTAATTTAAAGATACCAAACAATATTTTTGTCAGATAGGATAAGTGATTCTAGAGGAACTAAAGTCCAGAAGGGTTAGTTTCAGCAGTAGGCAGAAGGAGAGTTACAAGCAAGTTAGGGCATTGACTACAGAATGTTTCTATAAAATTGAATTTAAAAGAGGGAGTTTTCTATGTTGAGAAGTTTGGTCACTTGTAGTGATCTCATTGTTCTCATTCTGCTGTTGAAATATAACCTTCCACACTACCTGGAGTTACTCAGGGTCAGGACACTCTTTAATCCTTGACTCAAACTATTTACAATACACAGATTGTAGCCTGGAGTCTCTGTGAGAACATATTTGGGGAATTTTAAGGATTCTTCTGGAAGGGTCCACACATTCACAGGTTGTATGAGAAGCTGCTATTATTTCTCTGCAATGCCTGCAATAGGGGGGACCTCAGCTGGATTAGAAGCCATTTATGTTTTTGCAGGAAGGACATTTTTTATACCTGTGACTTTAACATTATTGGCATTTCATTTTTCTCTTAATCAGCTTTCAGTGGAGTTGATCTTGACTTAAGATGACCTCTCAAGGTCATACCCTTTCTGTCATCTGAAAAGCATTAAGCGTGGGCAATCTAAGACTTTTTTCAATTGGCAGGCTTGTTGCCTGAGAGCAGAGCTTCAGATTCAACTCCTAGTGCATTATATAATGAACTTTCTTTTTATTTACAGATTATTCTGTGCATATTATGTACTTTGCCAATGAGATTTCAACCCTTTCCCTTTCAAAATCAGTGTCAGCATGATAATTGTTCTGGGCAGTAAACAGAACTCGTAACCAGGTCTCTGCTCTTAAAAATAAAGTTATACAGTGCTTTTTTCACCAAGGTCTCGTGGAAGTTGCCACCCCCTTTCACAAAATTACATGCTTCCAAAGGGACAGGCTTGACTAAATCTGGGCATTCCCCTGATAATTTCTTCCAGTGATATGTATATAGAAACAATAATACATTTTAACTCAAATGTGCATGTCTTCAACTTCCAGACATTGGTTCTTGTTACTTCCTTCCTCTTAGATTGAAGGGTTATTTAATACCCATTACATTCTCCCTGTAAAAGTAGTGTGATTGTGATCAAGGGCGAAACTACATCATGCTGGCAGAGGCATCCAAGGCATCTGAGCTATCTCACTTTATACAAAGCAGCACAAGAGGAAGTGTAGAGAAGTGCAGCACAGACACCCCAGTGCTGAGTGCACACTGCAGAGCCAGGACCCAGAGAACATGTGCAGGTAGACTGCAATTACAGCTAATTATCAGCACTTTTACCATGCTGAGACCTCACATCTGGTTGCTCCTTCATTTTGATCCCTAGGTCTTTTTCAGGGTCCTGTTTATGAAAAGATCATCTTGCCTCATTGTCTTATCCTATGTACTATTTTACCAACTTGCTTTTCTTTTTTCAGTTCTAATTACAAATGTTATCATATGTGATAATAATGTGATTCATTATTTACTTTCAAAAATAATCAGTGAAGTCGTTGAATGGTATCAGGTCTGCTACTGATCCCCATGAAACTCTGTTATAAGTATGTTCAGCTGTTGATAATTTCCTGGAGACAATCTCTTTCTAAGATCTATCACTTAACCAGTTCTTAATTCATAAAACATTTGCTTTATTAATAGTATATGATGCCAATGTTTAAATCAGAACATGCTGTGCTGCCAAATTCAAATATTTTACAAAAATCAGATTACTCAAACAAGCTTGCAATTTCATCAAAGAATAAAGTGAGATTTCTTTGACATGATCTGCTTTCCATAAAACCATGTTGTCTGGAAATAATTTTATTTCTATCCTTTAATTATTTCTCAGCTGATTTTCTTCCCAGCTTTTCTGTTATATTTTCTGGAACAGATGTCAGACTAATTGACCTACACTGAACTCCAGTCATCTTGTCAGATTTTTTTTTAATATTGGCTCACTGTAAACTCAATTTCAGTCTTCTGGAATTTTCCTGGTGCTCCAGAATTTGTTAAAAATGAGGATTAAAGATTAAAGATTTCCTAGAGCAATCTGTGTGCAAAACTTCTGCTTCCACTGAATTAGAAGTGTTTAATTCTACTTAAAGTTGCTTTCTATTTTCCTCAGAGCATGACAAGCCAGAAAGAAATTTGTTGTTCTTATATGGTAGAAGTATGGCATCTGTGTTTTATTTCTAGGAATCCAGCTATTTTTATGAATTTTAACTATTCTATGTCTTCTAAAAAGAATTTGATGATTTTTTCCAACATTATGACAGTGATATTACCAACATCACTCCATCCTGAGATATTCCTTTATACCAGCATACATTACAAACATACATTTTATCAGGCTAACATTTTTCCTCCATATTTTTAGTTTCTTACATTATTTTTTTCAGTATTTTTTAGCATGCAAGTTACATATTGTACATCATTGTGTTTGAATTTTTTTTCTAACTGTTGTCTTACTTCTTAATGTAATGAAGTTTTATTTATAAACAATTAAGAGACTTGGATGTGCAGAAGGTTTAGGTATGTAGCAAATATGGGTTAAAACAAAATGCATTGTCAGCCTAAATTTCCAGTCCAATCTCTCCTCACCATCAAACTGGTTTTGCCTTTATAAATTGAGCCCTTCTGAAGACACTTAGAAGTAAATATTAAATAATATTTGAGATATATATTCTTCACCTTAAATATTACAAGCAGTGATTTTTAAGCAGCATGTTTCCAGTCCAACACCATTCTTACCTTTATTCATCACTTAACTTATCCTGTTACACCACTGTGAAAGCTTGAAAGAGTAGAAAGAAACTTCACTTCTTCCTGAAGAAATTCATCAGCAAAACTGACTTTTATGATTCATCAGTTTCTGTCCTGAAGACTAAAATGAAGTTGTTCCCACTCCAGTGAAGTGTCCCTCTTTGTTTCTCTACTTATTGTTCTAAACACGAACTCACTTTGCAAACTTGTTTGCCATGACTGATTATACAGCTGAAAGAAAGCGCAAGTTTGGAAAACTCCACAGGTAAAGAGCCATTGAAAGTGTCACAGAGAGAGAACATCAAATGTATCAGTTTGCATGCAAAAGCTTCAGGTTTCAGCCAAAGGCAACGAGTCGGGTAATTTGCAAATTTATTACAGTCCTTCGTGAGATGTTTAAATGAACTCATTGTTATCTGAGCATGTCATAAGCCTTGCAACACTTCCGCAAGACAGAACCGTTTCCATATTTAAGTGCCAGTTTTAGCTAATAGGAAACTTCAACCAAATTGTTCAAGATCAAAAAATGAGCAGAAGAGGAAGGATTTGAACCCTCTTCTCCAAAACCTTATGAGACATTAACTCATGGACTGAGCTTCCTTTCTGAAAAAAAAACCTACAGCTGTTCTTTGGCTGAACAAGGAATGTATTTCCTGTGCAGACAATTCACCCCCCAGCATTTCTCAGATTTACTTTTTTCCTGTTCTGTTATGCAGCTTTTTTGCTCCTAAACCCAAAAAGCAGATAGAGAAATGGGCAGGTCTGGCATTAACTTTGTGATTAAATGAATAATGTAAATGCCAACTAACTAACCAAACTTACATCAGTCTACAATGACAATAAGCTCACAATAATCTATCTTCCCATCTTCATCTTTCATTGTTCTAGTTAGGCTGTTTGTTTAAGCCTCTTAACCTAATTACTGAAATTCATTGTTCTCATTAGCGCCATTTGTTGCCAAACAAGAAAAAAAAGGGTTTTCTGACAGAGCTGGAAAACTCCCAAAGTATGTGGTTGGCTCCAGCACTTCTCTCATTCTCGCAAGCTTAGGCCAGCACAGAACATCTTTGTTTTGCAGTTGTCAAGTCTCTAACCAGTTGTTGGGGTCTTTGCACACTTGTTATCATTTAAGGACAATGTAAAATATATTGACAGCAACATGGGTCTAATTCCCATGAGGCATTACTAAAGGTACTTTTTCAGGAAATGGAAATACTGTGAATTGGTGCTAGTGTAAAGATTTTCAAGAACACAAAGACTTCCCTGTGTCAAATATCATTCTTGTATTGTGATAAACCTAACTAGATGTTGCCAAAGGACTTTGCAAGAATTACAGCTTGCATTCCTGTCCATCTTGTTCCAGTTCATTGGCCAGACTCATTTTCCCACAGTATATCTATACTCATGACTGCCTTTTAATACAAAATTAAGTTCATCTAAGAAGCTCATCCTCTACTAAATTGAAAACATGGGAAAAGTGAGGGTCTGTGTAAGCATTTCTTCAGTCCCATCCTCAGGCTCTAGTGTTTCACTTTTGAGTTGCAAGCCAGCTTTTAGTACAGAATGTGGACATGGTCAGATAAAATTTCAGCTGGCAGTGCAATTTTTATTTGTATAACAGGTGCACTGAAAATATGTGGTGTAAACACTTGGCAATGATTTTGGAGTGAGTGTCATTTTTTTACACATGACACAACTGAAAAAATGTGCACTTGTTCTTGTATACACTTTGAGAACTCCCTTGTAGAAAAATCTGATTTTTCAAGATGACATCACAATTGTCTAAACTTGTTGGATTTCAAGAGCTCTAGAACATGTTCATTTAGGCATCCACACCATATCTGAAAACCTGTTTCTAAAATACAGAATTGCTGTGTTCTCTGTGTTTGAGCACAGAAATGACCTGGAATCTCTATTTAGCAAATCTGTGTTCTTTAAGTTCTTTTTCTGAAGATACATTTTGGACTCTCAGCTTTGTCTCAATATTAATAAGCACAGCACATCTTATTCACAAGCAGAAATAACTGATCAAAAATCCTCTGACACAAAATCATATCCTCATTGATTCAAAGTTTGTTTTAATGAGGTATCAGGAAACAGTTTAGCTAGGAAGTAATGTTTTGGGTAAAAGCTTTACCTTTAACCATGAGGGAAGG
>NC_031770.1:101504892-101518087 GCF_001522545.3 Parus major
GGAAGGGAAGGGAAGGGAAGGGAAGGGAAGGGAAGGGAAGGGAAGGGAAGGGAGAGAAAGGAGTTTGTTGCAATTTCTGTTTTGTTTTGCACTTCTAGTTATCATTGAACAAGCAGGGCATGGGTTTAAGAGTTAGAAAATCAAGCTTAACCTCCAGTCCTGTCAATTTGCTGTTGTCTGTCCACAGGCAAGTTGCTTCAGATGTTTCTTCCCTTGGTATTTGCCCATCTAAATTATGGATACTGCTCTTTCCAGCAGTGTTTGACACAGAAATAGTGCCAAGTCCCACTCAATAGAATCACGTCATCCAGCAAGCCGTGTGCACTCTAATGTAAAATTAGTCCTTGGTCCTGCCTGAAAACAGAAAGGTGCTTGTGCCAGTTATTCCACACTGGTAGAATGTACCTAAAACACCATTTCTCATGAGATGTGCAGTATCAAAGCATCTTGCAATGTAAATGTGGACTAAAAAGATGCAGTAGGTTACCTCTTTTATCTCTCCTTCTCTTTCTCCCTTCCCTTTGCCTCCGTCTTGAGCTTAGCAGTAGATACAGTCTCTTACTTTCTACCCTTCAAAGCTTCTATTCTTCAGATCACAGGTCATAAACACACATTTCTTTCCTGATTTTTTCTTTCTTCTGCTATAGTGAATAACCTGATCAGCTATAACAGAAACATTCCTTCTTGACATCATGATGAATCACAATTCCTTTGGATACAAAGGAGGCTGAGTCAATTTCAGGGGGAGAATCCAGAGAATCTAACAGTTCATCTTGTAAACAAGACCAGCCCTTCTGGTGTTTAAACCACATAAATTAGAAAAAATAAATTGGAAACCAGTTTAAATTAAGTATACCTATAAAACATTACTTTATTTCCTTTGTCGGTAAAAGAAGGATTGACTGCACTGAAACATGTTGCTGAACTATTGTTATTTCAAAGTGCTAAAGCTGAGAGACATGGAGATAGAATTCTTCAACATGATGAATTGAAGAAGAAATGAACTTAAATCTTAACTTCAGTGGATCAAGGGGATGACAGCATTTATTTCAGTGGCTGAGATTTCACCTTCTGTAGCAAACTCAGCAATTCTCTTTGCTTGCAAAGTGCTTGGATCAGGCCCTTAGGACATTTCAAAGACCAAAGCATTTTCCTCTTCAGAAGCTTTTCAGAAAGCTCTAGAAATAAAAGCTACTTTTTGATTTGGTTGTGTCTGTAGGGTGGATTCCACCAGGGCAGGAAGGTCACCCCTTCTTCCTTCCTGGAAAGAGAGGATACCCTGTGAACATGCAAGTCCCCTTCAGTAATGAACCACATGCTTGTTACTAAGTAAGCATAGTAATTATATTATATCCATCTGCAGCTTTTTATATTTGAATTAGCTGACTTTTATTAACATATTATTTCATTAATTTTGCATTTATATATATATATATATATATATATATAACCTCAATGTTTTGGGCTAGATTTCCCAAGTTTCAGTATTTTATGTTGAACAGTTATGTATTGTAGCATGGAAACAATGTTTGCACCAGTAAATTTAATTTGAGCCATAGACTTCTCTGCCACTGAGGTCAAAGGACAAAGTAAGATGTGAACTGGGTACTTTGCATCCAGCATGAATCCCCAAATGGAAGCCACTGACTCAAAGTGCCTCCTGGAATTGTTATTTGCCCTGTGACAGCTTCTGATCATTTCTGAGGCATTTGGGACAGAGGATGCCTCTGCTTCTTTTCTCTGCCTTCACCTGCAGGATTTGAAGGTGCTAGTAAGTGTGGAGGAGGATGATGGCAGAGGACACAAGATAGATGCACCACCAGAGCCAGCCAAGTGACTAATTTAAGTGGTTCGGTGATTTAACATGGAGCTGACAGCTGATCTCTGACTGCAGGATGGGATGAGGTGTACTTAGCACTCAGAGCTAATTTCATAGTTGAACCAAGTAGGTGCAAATCCTCTGCAGTTCTCTCTTCTGAGCTAATTCCCTGACCCTTGATTAATAAGACTTGGTGGAAATTAGACAAGCTTAGAGCATCAACAAAAACTGAAAATGCATTCTAGCCTCAAATCAATTGAATCAGCATCTTATCTACATTTCCTGCCTTTTACAAGTGCCAGTATTTAGCTCACCACAGTGACTTCAGAGTGTCAGTATATTTCACAATTCAATTAGTCGTTTCCAAGGGAAGTATTGTAATTGATTCCTTGTTGGTCTCCACTGGTGATAAAGGTAATGGATGTTTTTGTCAAGAGAATGGACTTCCTCTAAATATCTGCTTCTCCATGTCACTGCTCTGAAGTAAATGGTGAGGTGTATTTCTATAAATAGACAAGTAGCTGGCAAGAGGGGGAAAAAAAAGAGAAGGGGAAAAAAGAGTAGAGAACCATACATTTCCTGACATTGCACTTTCAGGACGGTTTAATTACCACAAACGTACATTCTTGAACCACTCTTATCTTAGGGAGCATTGCAGGAAGCAGAGAATAATTTGAATGCTAACAGATATTGCTTAAAATACAAAAAGAAAATGAATCAAATGCCTCTGTACAGTGTCCAAGGTTTCAGTTTGGGGGAATTGATGTTCCCAGAAAAGACTGAAGTAGCACCTCAGACTAAGATCTGTGCCTTCCAGCAAGAATTGATGTAACATCTTCCAGCAGCTGGTCTGCACTTGAAAAACAGAGCAAACAATGCCTGAGAAAAGCAATCAATCAGCTGCATTTGTCACAGCTCTCTGAAGTCCCCAGTTATGGATATCATTAACTGAACACAGTTTCCCTGCAGTTTCCAGTGAGGGGCAGCACGCCAAGAGCAGGGGTAGGGTTACCTCCAAAAACACCCTGACTGCCAGGTCTTAGGGCCTTCCTCTTCATAACGCTTCCTTTCACCACAGAGAAAATACTTGCAGACCTAAGAAGCATCCTGGATCACATTAAAACCCCATCACATAGAAGCTCACTGGGAAGAATTTTTTCCTCATGGAAACCAAAACTGCTGATTCCTTGGCTTGCTGCCAGCGCTGCAATGTAACCCAACAGGAACGCCTGGCATCTTGCCAGGAATATGCACATCTGTCAGTAGTGGCCATTCCTTCCCTGATGTTCACATGAAGATGTTAAAGGAAGAAATTCTGCTATCCTAAGGTTTCAAAAAAGGTAATAGGGATGCTCTGGTCCTATCTTTCCATTTAGCTGATTTTATGAAATCTTGTATCACACATAATGGAATGTGCTCCACTGTAGTCACCAAACCTGTCAGATCTAACGTAAATCAAGGCTTTCAGGAACTGTACCTAGAGATGAAATATTTCAGAAAATTCTGATCATGTTTCCCCTAAATTCTGTTAAAGCCCTTTATGCTGTTGCCCTTGGGTGACATAAAAATGTGATGGAGGCTTTTGCATATTGCAGTACCTATTTTACAAGGCAAAAAGATATTAATCTGCAGCCAAACTTGTTTGGGGATAGGCAGTTTTCTGAAATTTCTCAGCTATCTCAGTATGTTACAGCTGTTATCCTCTAGCCTTAAAATCTATGATACTGTCAGAGTATTATTGTCTTAAAATCAGAGTGGTACTGTCACATACTTCCAATACACTGAAGAATTTTACATTTAAAATGGATCAAGAGATTAATAATTTTTATAATTATTAGAAAATAATCTGAATCAAAAAGCCTTATATGTTAATATAAAACAGGATTTATTATAATTAGAGATGTAAAGGATTGATTAGATCCCATTAGGGAAAGATATAATTTTGCAAAAGCATTAACTGTTGCTTTTCCTTGTAACCTGTATAAAGAGCCTGAGCATTTAGAGGACTGTAAGAATCTGGTAATTAAAGTAGCTCATCTGATCTGAATCTAAGGATGACATCTTAAGGGTTTTCCATCTTCCACAGGTGAAGAGAATTACAAACCAAACATGAGGAATTAACTAGCATCTCTATGAGTCCATTGTCATCATGGAGAATTGTATCATTTTATCCACTCTTGGCAAAGAGAAGGTGGAGCTCCTATCTGGGGTGGAAACAGACTGACTTCACTGGCCTCTTGTCCATTTGAGTTGACACTTTTTTTGTGTCAGCATTGCTTCCCTACTGATAGAGATGGGCATAGAGAAAGTATGGCTTTGCTTGGCTCTTCTCAAGTCCACAGCTGCCTCCCTAGAATTTTCTACCTAGTGAAAATAAAATACTGTCAAGTTCACATCCTTAGCTGTGGTTTTATTACATGATCTTATTGATTCTGATGGCTGCTGATGCCAGTTTATTTCAAATGAGGACTGGGCTGTTACCAAAAAAATCACTTTACTTTCAAACTTTCTTTCTCAATTGGAAATTATGTTCTGCTTTATGTTATGTGTGTGACAGGTTATAGTCCATATATTTTGAGTAATATTTTGTAGCATTTTCAACCATGTTCAAGTTTAGATACCTGATCAAAGCTACTCCTCAAGAAAGCCCCCCCTGCACACTGGTAATATACATAGGCACTGTGAAGGAGTGCCTACAATATGTCCTAAAAACAGCTGGCCTGAATGACTGTCTGCAGAGGTGCTTGCCTTTCTCTCTAGATAGCAATCCTTTAAGCAATTCACACTGAGAGGAAAATCTGCAGTTTATAGACACAGAAAAAAACACTTTATTGATAAAAGGAGGTTGTACCAAGCTTGCTCAGACAACTGGATTTAGTTTAGGGATGAAATACATATGCTTCAAAACCAACTCACTGTCTCCACTAACAAACATTGGGATAATGGAGGGGGTCTTTTTGGAAAAAGAAGACAAATAATGGAGTTGCAGATATTTTTTTTTTCAATCTGTAAATATAAGAGGACTCTGTTAAACCTTCACTGATCCACAGCTGCCCTGTGATAGCTCAAAGTGCTCAGAGAACAGAAAGGGAGCAGATGTGGCAGAATCATTCAGCACTGAAATGGCACGAGCCAGGTTTGCCAAGCAGCAGTCAGGGACCACATGCATCTGTTCCTCAGAGCTCAGCAGGCCAG
The DNA here is from genome assembly GCF_001522545.3 of Parus major. Taxonomy (NCBI): domain Eukaryota; kingdom Metazoa; phylum Chordata; class Aves; order Passeriformes; family Paridae; genus Parus; species Parus major. The sequence goes on from NC_031770.1 coordinate 101,509,907, forward strand.
CTGTGATGGAGAGAGATTAGCTCAAATGAAATGGAACATGAAAAGTCTGATGAAATTGCCACAAATAAAGTAAAGGGTGGTTCCTGGAGAGACAAGCAGCTCCATCTGCAACAGATCTAATGAAGCTTGGGTTTTTTAATGGATTTGTGCCTTGTGGTTGGATTGTTTGGTGTGAGTACCAATTAAAACTCTTCCTGTAGTTGGGGCAGTCATAGTAGTTGTCTTCTGTGTGAATTCTCCAGTGGGTGGAGAGCCCACTGCAACCCCGTGATCAGAGAAGGTCTGACTTGTTTAGACCACTAATGATACCTCTTTTTCCTGCTCAGCCACCTGATCCTATAAAACTGGATATTTAATTCCTACTAACTTCTTCTCCCCTGGATTGAAACTAGTTAAGTGATTCACAGTTATTGGGATGTAGATGGACAGTACAGCAGACCCACCTGCACACTTTCCTGTATATGCACAAGTGGAGTGTAATCTCATACTGTTCTGTACTGCAGGGACCATCACATGGGCCCAGAATATTTTCTCTTGGGTGATGCTGGCTTGTGATTTAAATAACAAAAGCTGAAACATGCCTGTGTCAAGGTGATGGTGTCTGCTGAGATGACAGTGAGTACAGATGTGTTCTTGAAGACACACACCTTTCAGCTTGGGAGTCAGTCCAGGCTTGTGGGTAGAGCATGTGAGGGACAAAGGAAACATGAAATCCAATTCATGCTTTATTTGGAAAAGCAGCTTCAGCTACAGCTCCTGTTTGTAAAAGAAAATAGTAATTCCTTCCATCCTGTCCCCCAACACATCCATATTGTTATCCTCTTCATTACTTTCACATCACATTTTCATGCTCCCTGTAAGCTGGAGTTCTCACCTTACCTGATGATGATGATGGCCATGACTGCTGATTGCTGGTTATCCCACTTATGTGACCATGGAGCAGACATTTCAGGTGACAGCACTTTCATTTTTGGGAAGCAGAAGTCACCTTTAAGAGAAAGTCCACAACTCTAATGTAAAGGTCTGCAAAATTAAAATGAATTTTCTTCATGCTCAGTTCTTCTTGGCAATGGGACAAGTGGATCAGTTTTTTGAGCTACTTACTTAACTCTTATTTTTAGTAATCATTAAGAGTGACAAGAAAATAGAAAAGATGGTGTTATATTTGGCACTACCCTGACTTCATTTCCTGACTTGGTCACAGCCTTTCTTTGTGACTTGAAATCTTGTACCATTTTTCACCCTGTCTAACAGGGTCCTTGCAAACTACTACTCCCTTCTTTTTTTAGGTGTAAGGCTACAAAAGCATTAAAGTCTATATGCACCCATGTAAACATTAAGTTAAGATTACTATAATTCCAGAGCTACTTAGTCATTCACAGAGATAGGCTAGACAACTGAGTTGAGAAAAAAGGCTAACTTCAGAAAAAAGGCTAGTCTTTTTATAGACTACAGGAAACTATTTCTAGAATTCTTATTTTGTTCTGTTATTTAAAACCAACAAAACAAATAAACAACCTCCTCTCTTTTTTTCCCCCCAAATCTTCCCTCAACTAGAGATTTAAACATTAAACAGAACATTTTTGTCAGGGAAATTATTTCACATTGTGTCCAATTATTATGTTAATTATAATGCATAGCTCCAGAGCTATGGCTGTGGATTTTGTTGTATTAGGACTCTCAGAACAAGACCATTTCTAAGATCCAGTCAAAGTGGAGATCTGGTTGCTGTCAGACCTGGAACACAGACTGAAACCAGCTCTTCTCAGGTGGCAGCAGAGAATTGTCATATATTTGTGGACTGTATTCTTGAGAAATATTATGCCAAGAACACCCCCACTTGGTCAAGGAAAGAAATGGAGTCAGAGAAATCTTACCACATCTGAAATATATTGCACAAAAAACTACTATTCTCTGCTTATTTTTTGAAAACTGCTGTCCATGAATGTCAGCATGAATGAAATTCTACAGGTCACTGAGAGAAAAAATAAAGTTATAAATAACAATTTTTAGTGTTTTGTTATTGCTCATTGAAAATTTCTCACGCAAACTGCATATCTCAGACTGCAGAGTAAATACTAAAGCCAACTTGCCTGGCATAAGCACCCAGGCTTCTACAACATCACCCTAAGTATGAACTAGTTTCTTTTGTTGTTAACAGAGAACACATTTTCTTAAATAATAATCTAAAGCCTACAGGAATTCTTGTGTCGACAGGAACTATATCCTACTGTACACAGCCCAGACACAGTGATTGAAAGAATGCTGTGAATGTTAGCACCTTTTAAAAAATTTATTATAATTTATTTCTTTCTTTTAGCATGAAGTTTTGGGCAGTGTTGAATGAAGCAGAACATCAACACAAACATTTTTTCTGCAACCACTCTCAGCTTTCTCAGAAGAGCAGAAAAGAAAACCAAGAATGCCTATTTTATTTCCTGTAGACAATCAACTTTGAATCATCCCTAAATAGCTCCCAACAAGATGTCTGGTTCCAGTCCAGAAGTTCTTAATTAGTCTCTATAGCCAGTGATTTCAAGAGGAGTTTTACCTGAGTGAGGATTCTGAATGAGGTCATGAGGTGTGAGTGAGCCCTGAGGAAGAAAATGGAGCCTCACCCTTGTGCAGGTGTGCCGGTGAAATTCCAAGGAGCTTCACCACTCTTTCTAATATTTTTAGTCACTATAGGGAAAAGGCTGCAGTTTTAGCATGGCCCTACAGGAATTTAGAAGCATCCAGAGAGAGTTAAATGTGCCTCAGAACAGGAAAAGATTCCAGGAAAACTGAGGAAATAAAATGTAGGGAAAAAGAATCCACAATAAAGTTCACTAACAGCAAAGCTTTATGAATATGAAATGAGGGTTTGTACTTGACACTGTGTCTCTATGAAAAAAAACAAACAACAAATCAACAACAACAAAATACTACTACTACTAATAATAGCAATAACAACAGTAACAATAAAAATAATAATAATAAAGTAGCTTGCAGCAGGAGACTGGGAGGAAATTGTGAGCAGGATGTGAGGAGCTGAGGCTGGACAGAGAAACAGAGGTCAAACCAACTTCCTGGGCTGGGCCTTTGGGAGGTCTCTGTCCAAGCTCCCACCCATGCACAAAAAAAGCCTTGTCCTGAGAACACTTGGGTCTGTAAAAGTGCAGACAATGAGATGAGAAAAGGAATGGTTTTACAGGAAGAACATTGTGACATGTCCTGCTGCCGTGGGAGGATGAAGACCAAGATGTTGCAAAAAACACAATCCCCTGTCTTCCATATTTAAAGTCTCATGGCATGTGGGTAACTCTATTACTTAAATAACCTTTCTGTAACAGCTATAAAAACATATACTTTTCTTAAAACTCATGTATTAGTTTTCAGGAACAGCTGAAGAATTTTCCATAAAAATTTCTGTGCATGTGCACCAAATTCCATACAAGACAGACTCTTGGACTAAAAAAAAAAAAAAAAGCCTAGAAAATAGGAAAACTTCTAAACAACTGAAATTGGTTCTATCTATGCAGAAATTCCTCTAACCTTGATACCTAATAACCTTAACAATATCCTCAATATGGGTCCCCCCAAAAGTAAAAATTGAGTTGAAAGATCTGGCAGACTGTGTGCCAAGAGTAGACAGATGATGAAGGTCAGTAAACATAATTGAAGCAATCAATAGGTATGTATTGGCTTTGTAATTATCTTCCTATTAATGCTAAATTAGCTAAGGTATATTTCAGACATCTGTTATAATTTAAAAGATTGCCAATAATTATTATAGAAAAATAGATTACTCCTTATTGGAAAGGCCATAAAGCAAACCTGAAAATCTTTATCTATGGAGTTTGTCTCACAGTGCATGGCATCATCAATAAAACATCTCATGGTCCACTCACTGCTGCTGTGCAAACTGAGGACTATTAAAAGTAGGAGGTGTTGATAATTTTCTGTCCTGGCATACCCCAACACGTTTCAGTGGTGGTATTGCTCTTGTGCCATATCTCACTCCTTTAGGACATGTCAGTTCATCACCCAGCCGACCTATCCAGCATTCCTGCCATACCTTCAGTCAAGCACCATGAGCTGATATCCATAAAAATCCACTTTAGCTGACAGGAGGCGTACAATATCCTGAGTTTAATTGCCTGTTTTTAAAAATCTTCTTTGTAAAACTTATTTTTGCCTTCCCCCCTGCCTTCCTCCAGTTCAGGGCTTGTTTACGCCTCAAGGGGCTGCTTGTGTCTTGCCCCCAAGCCTTCACCAAACAATGTGAGGGAGGAGAAGGCATTGGTTAAATATCTCACAACCCAGATGATAACTCTCACAAATCACCTGTGGGGGGAAGAGTCTGCCTCTCCACACTCTTACATATTCTGTGCATGCTGCAATTTCTCTCCCATGCAGCCCTGGCAGTTTTCTCGGAATTATGTGATTTACATTCTGCACAGGTCTATGTGGATCCATACAGCTCAGCAGGAGTGATTTTTACAGATTTACTGCAGCAGCCATAGGCCAGGGTAGGATTTGAATTTTTTCCTTACTTAGATGTGATTAACAGCAAAATCTCAAGGGCAGAACACCCTTCAGCTGCTGCAGCCTTAAACTCCTGGGCAAATCATACCTGTCCAAGGTGGAAGGTCCTTTCCGAGGTACAATCCCTGCTTAAGACCTCTTAAAGGAGCTAAAGAAGACAGAGGGCTCTGACACATGATCAAGTTATGGAATATTAATGAGTTACCTTGCATCAGCTGAACCACAGCAGCTCCTGTGTGCTTAATCACAGCCCATTGCTGCCACCAAGGATAACACACAAGTATTACCTTTTTCACAAGGCCTGGTGTAACTCCTTTTACCCACATTTGCTGTGAACTAAATGCACACACAAAATGTAGGCTACTGACACTCAGCTGTCAGGCACTAAGCCATGAAACTCTGGTCACGGGGGATACAGGGAAATCAGGAGTCAGGTTCATCAAAGTTGCTCATGCACTTCTGAAATGCAATGTCAATTGTCAGTTTCATAGAGAAAAGCACAAGCAAATATCTCCTGAGTTAAAAAAGACATCCTTCAGCTGTCAAGAGAACAGCATCAATAAATGCTGAGCACTACTTTCAGTAGCTCTGTTCCTAAGCTCTGTCTCCACCCAAGGAGATTGTATATTACACCAGAAGACCTTGTTTCTCACCAAAACATCCTTGCATGGCCACCATGCTCTTACCAAGAGATTGCTTGCTGACCAGTGCAGCCTAATCTCTGTAAGATATCTCAGTCTGCTCTTCTCCTATTCTCTTCAATTCGTAGCACAACAAAGCTGTTAAACAATATCAAGTTTATTCACACAAAGAAGTTTTGAAAAGTGGCTTTTCTGGGTTTAGGGGATGACTTGGATTTATTGGGGCACTTTCTTTATTTTATTTTTTTAATCTGCAGAAAATAGCACATGGAGTCTATCCACAAGAAATATTCTGATTTTAGATAACACCAGCCAGCTGGGAGGAGAGAGTGGGAATACTACTAGGTAACTGGTATTTTGTGCTGTCTCAGGGGGCAGAAGACACTGAACACTCTTAAAATGGTATTGCTAAGGAGGAAAATATGCTGCACTACAGTGATCATCAGAAGTTTATGAACACAAATGCTAGGAGAGGAGAAGTTTCTATGGGTCACCAGGTGTAAGAAATACTGGACACTTGCTTTCAAAATTTCTTCTCTGAAATACATTTCACAGGTGGCAATTTAATGAGACTTGGAACTGTTCATATTTGTTCTTATTTTGGTACTTTGCAGCTGCAATTCAGTTTCACTCTTCTAAGGGAATTGAGTCTTCTTAGGAACTAAAATCTCACCTTGAGTTTAATTCAAGCTAGCAGCATACAAATACAAAGCATACAAAAGAGTACAGAGCATGTGTTTTTGACACCTGTGCATCCAGACCTCCTGTGCACTAATGACAAAAATTACCTTTGGTTGGGTCAGTTGAACTCAGAAAACCTGAAGTGTAGAAGTCTCTTTGCAAGTCCATTTTTCCCTAGTTCTTGTAAATCTGATTGAAAATGCATCATATTCCCTTATTATATATGCATTACTTGCATTCTGTCAACTTTATTGATTGCTTCCCACTAAAATCTGATTTTTCCAACAGCTTCTAAATGAAAATTCTAAGGTGGGATTTCAAAAAGCATGTCATTAAAAGAATTTTGTGCAAACCAAAGTCACTGGAAAAACTCCAGAAAGAGGAATGTCAAAGGTAACAGGTTTTCAGTGGAAAAAAACCCAAAACAATCCACAGAATCACTAACCAAGAACTCCTTTTCCCATTACTGAAAAATTACTTAAGTGAGACAGAACCCCCTGTTTTGACTGGTGATGAAATAATAGTAAGAGGCTACTGTCAGTGTGAAAAAGGCATTTCTTTCTTTTTATTGCATTTAAATTCCAGTTTGGTTACCATACCATATTGGTGATAAGCAGGATTGAAACCATGATTGTATTTTATTCCCAGGACTCTGACCCCTCTGAGAAATTTATGCTTTTCCATACAAGATAGTTCTTGTAATAAGGCATGAATTTTTCAAATAGCCTTCACTTTTTGTACATGGTTATATCAGTGGACCTTTTGCAGCCTCACTTTCTCCTCTTCATGTGAGCTCCCTGAAAACTTGAATGCTGGGAGCACAAAAGAGACAAAGTCCTGTCCTTGGGCTCAGAGGTCAACCAGCATGAGCTGACTAAACACAGTACTGAGCTCTTAGCATCATTGAATAGTTTGGGTTGGAAGGCACCTTTAAAGGTAATCTAGTCCAATCCCCTGCAAATGGGCAGCTTCCACTACATCAGGTAGCTCAGAGCCCTGTGCAACAGGACCTTGAATGTTTCCAGGGATGGGGCATCTACAACCTCTCTGGGCAACCTGTTTCATTGCTCCACCATCCTCATCCTCCTAGCTAGCCTGAATCTACACTCTATTTTAAAATCATTACTCCTTGTTCTGTTGCTACATACCCTTGTAAAAAGTCTTGTCCCTATCTTTCTTATCATTCCCCTTCATGTATTGGTCATATTAATAGGTCATATTAAGGTCTCCCCAAAGCCTTCTCCTCTCCAGCCTGAACAATCCAACACTCTCAGTCGGTTCATAGGGAAGGTGCTCCATCCCTCAAATCATCTTGGTGACCTCCTCTGGACTCATTCCAGCAGGTCCATGTCCTTCCTGTGCTGGGACCCCAGGGCTGGATGCAGCCCTGCAGGTGGGGTCTCAGCAGGGCAGAGCAGAGGGGCAGAATCCCCTCCCTCACCTGCTGCCCACGCTGCTTTGGGTGCAGCCCAGGGCACGTTTGGCTTTCTGGGCTGCAAGGGCACATGGCTGGGTCATGTCCAGCCTCTCATCCACAGCACCCCCAGGTCCTTCTCAGCAGGGCTGCTCTCAATGAGTTCTTCTCCCAGTCTGCACTGAGTGTGTATTTAATCCCAGTGTTACCAACGAGGACATTAAACAGCAGTGCTCCCAATATGGACCTTGAGGAACATCACTCATCACCACTCCCGGTGCTTCCAGGGCAGGTTGCCCATGTTCAGATTGCTACTGGGACAAGGTGTTCCTTCCAGAACTGAAGATGCAGACTCTTGTCCCTGTAGTTCACTGTTGAGACACCACTCCTTACACTCTGTACACTAGTACACGTTTAAATAGATATTTTAAAGATTCATGATGTGCTTAAGGGATAACAAAAAGCTTGCAGGGAGTTGTGTGCGGATTTGCAGAGTCCATATCGTCAGTGATCCCACCGCCGGGGGAGCGGAGTGCGGGCACAGCCGAGCCAGGCCCGGATCCCTGGAGATGATGGGGAAACGCTCGGTGCGTCTGGCAGAGCTCCAGAGCCGCCCGATAGGGGAGGGAACACAAGAGAACATCTGTCCCCAGAGAATCCCGCAGTCCCTGCGGCCGGGCAGCCCCGGCTCTCCGGGACTCGCAGCAGCGCTGCGGGGCGGGAGCAGCTCCAGCCCGGCCGCAGAGAGGGACAAGGGACAAAGCGGGGCCCTTTCATCCCGGGCTGCCGGGCAGGGCCCCTGCGGGTGATGGATGAGAGGAGCCGACACGGCTGCCCCGGCGCTCCCGGCACTGCGGGGCCGCGGCCGGAGCGGAGCGCCCGAGCCTCCAGCGGCCGGAGCCGGCTCTGGGGCCGGGG